>NC_092093.1:78006267-78098767 GCF_045679555.1 Salvelinus alpinus
CAAAAGGTGCATTATTATGGGTAATTACTCTTATGCATATTTCACCAAACAATTTCATACACATCAGAACAAATATTATTCATGATAAAATGTTTATTTAAAAAAAAGCACATTGTGTGCAAGATTCATTCGTCTGTATCATCACAATCCAATTTCTTTATTCAATACAAAGGCTGGTTTGCTCATAGTTTTGTAGACTTCCATTGGTGCACAGAAAAACAATCCACAACAGAAATATATATTTTTTGGGATACAATGGAGGAACACAACTGATATGAATGTATAGGCCTCAATCCACCCCACAGCAAAGCTCTATAATGGAAGGTCATACTGTCAAAGATGATGACTTAGGAGTAACTCAAAGATACTTAGAAGTAACCCAACTTCATTCTCTGCATCTCAGCATGTCTGAAATCCGTATCGAGGAAATTCAGCGCGAAAGCCCAATTGAAATTTAAAGGCAATGATCCCGCGTAGGCGGAGTTGGCTTTCACGGTAAATGCTGCATTTCTAGGCTCAACCGTAAATGTAATTTCTGTTGAGGAATCTGTAACGCTTCAGTGATACGGATTGTTTAGAGCCCTTAGACAGTCCCCATTGCCTAGATCTTTCCATATACACTGAGTGCATATGCTCTTTCCATGACATAGATTGACCAGGTGCATCCAGGTGAATGCTATGATCCCTTATTGATGTCAGCTGTTAAATCCACTTCAACCACTGTAGATGAAGGGGAGGAAACAGGTTAAAGAAGTATTTTTAAGCCTTGAGACAATTGAGACATGGATTGTGTACAGTTTGTGTGCCATTCAGAGGATGAATGGGCAAGACATACGATTTAAGTGCTTTTGAACGGGGTATGATAGTAGGTGCCAGGCGCACCGGTTTGAGTTTGTCAAGAACTGCAACGCTGCTGTTTTTTTCACGCTCAACAGTTTCCCGTGTGTAACAAGAATGGTCAACCACACAAAATAATTTGTTCTTAACTGACTTAGGACATCCTGCCAACTTGACACAACTGTGGGAAGCATTGGAGTCAACATGGGCCAGCATCCATGTGGAACGCTTTTGACACCTTGTAGTCCATGCCTCGACAAATTGAGGCTGTTCTCAGGGCAGAAGGGGGTGCAACTCAATATTAGGAAGGTGTTCCTAATGTTTTGTACACTAAGGGTATTGTACATGGTATGACACTATTGGGGTGATTTAGAGTATTAAGTGCAGTAGTAAACTGTAATTGATTGCTGGAAACAAGTATCACATTTGCACACATTTCTCTTCTGATGAAAACAATGTGTTAATATTTTGTAAAAAAATACACTTAACAGTGATTTTTGTATTTACAGATGATATTTGTATTTAGAGTTCTGTAAAAGGTTGTCTAATAACTGCAAGTAAGGTACTAAAGCAAGACAATGATCAGAAGTTCTGTAAATGTATTTGAGCGTTTGATCGTTGCTGTTCTGCTATAGATACGTTTCAACACAGATCCCAAAAATTGCTTTTGTACGCGATTGAGAAACTGTAAGATGAGCAGGTGAACGGTCATCTACCACCATTGATGCCAATTAACATCATTATCTATTTATTGAGAAAAACTGTAATACATACAGCCCGTGATCTCATACAATAATATAGAACTATTGCTATTATTTGTATTTCTTGAATTACCTTAGAAGACATTTGCCCTTTAAATGCCAATGTCATCATACAGTATGTTTGTTTTCATGAGGGAGGCCATGACCTTCTGATGGCTTACAGTACATTGGCCTGTGGCAGTATTTACAGTAACTATAATTAGCAATAGTAAAAACTCAAATAGGGGCCCATTTAATAAAGATACAGACACACTGTAAATAGGGGTTGTTTTCCGGCCACAAATGTGTGAAACTAAGGTATTTAGAGTAGACAGCATGTCTCTCTGTCTATGTAAAGATGAATAGGACCCACACGCTATTTCTCCAGCTTTATTTGGCTAGTAAAAAAAAGTGGATCTTCATCAGGTCAGGTAATTATGATGTTGTGAAGATGATAAATTGGTCTGGATTGAGACTAGATTGATGTTTGAGAATGCTGCAGACAGATTACAATCAGTGATCTGTGGATGTAAGTGATACTGCTGATACCCAGTGATGCTGCTGGGCTATTGAACAGTATCATCTCACTAGGAGAACAGGTCATCTATCTCTATGGCCAGGCTGTCATGACAAATAGTGGATGAAAATGAAGCTCAATGAAACTCACAACAAACACACACACATGGCTCTAATAAAAGTGGCACCTCTGAGTCATTAAAATCTCATGAAGTCATTAATTAATTATGAATGATTCAGTCATGATTAGGTCAGTGTTATTTGCATGTGTGTGTTTTTGGTATGTGTGTATTTTGAGGAGAATATGAAAGCACTAAATGCAGGAAAACAGGAAACCTGTAGTGGAAATCAAACATCCTGTTAGATTGTCAGGGGCAGCCAAGTGAAATAACAAGTAGCGTGCGTGCGTGCGTGCGTCAGGGCCCATATAACAGAACATTGCCTCTACGGGGCAGACAGACAGGCAGTGCAGAGGGCAGCTATGGCACTGCTGGTGTCACCGTACCGTCAGGGGAAGGACCGCGAGTTTCAAGCCAGACACACAGTCCACCAATCCAGAACACAGACAGACACACAACCCCACATAGTTTTCCATACGCAAATTTCCCAGACAAAACCCCCACCAACCACCACTAGAACTTCTTCACCCCTCTTCCCCCCCTGGCCCTCCCTTTCTGCTCCTATATCCATACCTGACACCTCTAGGGCCATGGACTATTTCTCCGAGTGGGAGGTGTTTCTCCGGTGGGGGTGTTTCTGGGGTGGGGATGGGGGGTGAGGGTGTTTGGGGGGGCTGGTGCATGCAGCGGGCCTGCCGAAAGGGGAGACCGAGCCAGAACACTTCCAGGGTCAATTTCACATGTGACCGGTGTTTCACCATTAATGAGAGGGACTGTCACCTCAGCTTAGAGCAGTGAAGAAAAAGGAGGAGAGGACAGGACGATATAACCTGTCAGCTGTCTCTTAACCCCAGTCAACCTGACAGACTTTCCTTGGAGTAAAGAAAAGTGACAACATAAACTGCTGAATATTTGTTAAGTGCATTTTTTGCACAGTTCAGTGCTGTTTTGCATAATTCAGCAGCATGCCCCACCCCACTAGTCTCTCTACCGCTCCACCCCCCGTCCCCCTCCACCTCACCCTGGCCTGCACTGGCCCTCATTAGCTCATGTTTACTCAACCCTGTTGTTCCTGCCTCTCTTAATTCCCTCTGTTATGGGGACAAAGGGAGGCACGAATCGCATCGCGGCCCAGGGTCGACACTGCTTGACCCCATTCGCTCGTTACCGTTACCATAGGAACACGTCGGCCCCTGTCCCCCCAACCCTGCACCTTCATCCCTCATCACCCCACCCCTGCCCTTACAGTAAACCATACTTACAAAGAAAACAGGTCAAATTTGCAGTTTCACATGTGAAATAGCTGTTTTCTCATGACCAGCTTAAATTTAGAGTTCACATGTTAACACCACCGTTTCACATGAGGAGAATAACAATGTTTTCACCTCACATGTGAATTGCAGTTTCACATGTGAATTTTGCGATTTCACATGCTAAAAACGTATTATCTTGTTCAAATGATTTAATTGTAATTTTGTTTAGTTAGGCATTGTTTGTTATGCAGCGTCAGTTGTGCTTGTCAGACCGTTGCTGTTTATCATTAGCATCATCGCTAACGGCTACACAGACATGCGAGTACCACACATGCAAACACAGATAGGGGCATTGCTGTGCCATTTCATAAACTTGCAGGAAAATAAGTATCATCGATGCTGACTGACTGAACTGAATAGGCGACACAACTCTCATTCGAATTAAGGCCAGGCACCACAGACTGAAATTACATTTTTGCATCTACCTATCAATTTTGAGATTTGTTGGAATTTTGGTCTATAAATATTAGCATTTTCAAAAAGTAAACATACAATTTCAAAAACTTTGTGATAATTTATAAAAATGTTTGTATCATACTACTGACATCAACATTTTAATGAATTTTAACCGCTTTAAAATGCCATGCAGTGCATTTGGAAAGTATTCAAACCCCTTGACTTTTTCCACATTTTGTTACGATATAGCCTTATTTTAAAATTGGTTAAATAAAAATTGTTCCTCATCAATCTACACACAACACCGATAATGACAAAGTGAAAACAGGTTTTACAAATTTCTGCATATATATATATATATATATATATATATAAAAACATAAATTCCTTATTTATATAAGTATTCAGACCCTTTGCTATGAGACTCGAAATTGAGCTCAGGTGCATCCTGTTTCCATTGATAATCCCTGAGATGTTTCTACAACTTTATTGGAGTCCACCTGTGGTAAATTCAATTGATTGGACATGATTTGGAAAGGCACACACCTGTCTATATAAGGTCCCACAGTTGACAATTGTTATGACTGTCCTGTAAGGATCCAAATAGGTCAGATCAGCTTTGCAATAAATAACTTCAGCCAGACCCCCTCTCACCCGCAGAGGGGGGAGAATGGAGCTGGTGGGAGATTTACAGTCCACAACCTGGTGTAAATCAAGGAGAGGACATCCCTCTCCAAATTCACATAGGAATGTGCATTTGTCTACACAGACATTTTCCCTCTGAAACTGAAGCGAATATTTCTAACATAGAACATGGGGAATGGTCAGAGGCGATCTAAAGAATAATGATGTCATTTTGGTTATGTTGTGATGTCATTAAATTTTTTATAAAGGAAATACTGTAACTTGAAAAGTATACACAATACATGTATGAAGTTTACATCCTCTACGTTGTGTATGAAAAATGATGAAAGTGTTTTTGTTAAGAGAGGGATGTGATCTTAGAAACTATAAGAAAAAATTGTTTCTATAACTTTGTACAAGTAAGTAGACACCGCCCCCTTTTGTGAGATCAGAGAGCTCGTCAGCCTCACAAACGGCCCCTTTTGAATAAACTGTATAAAATGACGAGCTAAGAATTAACATATCAGACCAGAAAGGTGTCGCACTGCAGCTTGCAAAGTGGTTTGAACTCTGAAATCTCAACACGAGGTAGAGACGATGAAGTCACCTCCCGGACAATCACTGGTATGGCTGATTAGCTGTCCTAAGTAAAGTATCTAGAAAAGCGAATTTAAGTGGGACCATTCTACTACTCTTCTCAAATCACCGTAGTAAGCTACTCTCATCACCCCACTAAGAACCATCAACAAGGCTGGTTAGCCTATCTTCATAGAATTATCTTCCAGAGCGAGTGAAAGGAGAGTGAGCTCGGTAGTTCTGTTCAGGACTACACGACTGGTCGCCGGATGCCTGGCGATGGCAGAGGAGAGCAACAGTAGAAGACGGGTGGGACCCCTTTTGGACAATCGGAGCATTACAAGAGTGCCACGGAAATTCCCAACCAACCCCCTTTCCAAGAAGGCCTGGTTCCGACAGAGATACACCGCGAACCAAGGGATTTACACGTAAATACATTCTTGATTTCTCCCTCTCCATGTCTTTTGTAACAAGTTGTCAGTCCGCTAGGGACCTGTTTCTAATGTATTAAGTGTATATGTTTATCCTGTGTTATCCTTTAGTTAGTTAGTAAATAAATAATTAACCCAATTTGTGTATTACTGAATTAGAAGTAAAGTTTGGGTTTTTGAAGATGCAGGAGGTTATGACTGTTCAGAATGATGATGTGATGCGAGGTTATGATTAATCTGTTGACTGTTTATGGATGTGATAGGTAAAGACCGTTAGAGTTTAATTCGGGAGATGGTAGCTCTTTAAATAACCACTCTCGTAGTTCCCCAATTCCTAATGAGTTAATTGTTACATGATTATTTTAATTGGGTAACAATTAAACATAATTAGTTGATTAGATAAATAACAGTCATCAGATTAATGAAAGTACGACACAGTCACGGCACAGTGCAAGTCAGAGCAAAAATCAAGCCATGAGGTCGAAGGAATTGTCCGTAGAGCTCCAAGACAGGATTGCATCAAGGCACAGAAAAGGGGAAGGGTACCAAAACAATTCTGCAGCATTGAAGTTCCCCAAAAACACAGACGCCTCCATCATTCTTAAATGGAAGAAGTTTGGAACCACCAAGTATTTTACTTAAATACTTTACACCACTGTGTCCGGGTTAGGGGAGAGTTTGGTCGGGGTAGGCCGTCATTGTAAATAAGAATTTGTTCTTAACTGACTTGCCTAGTTAAATGAAGGTAAAAAAATATATATATACTGTATATATATATACAGTGGGGAGAACAAGTATTTGATACACTGCCGATTTTGCAGGTTTTCCTACTTACAAAGCATGTAGAGGTCTGTAATTTTTATCATAGGTACACTTCAACTATGAGAGACGGAATCTAAAACAAAAATCCAGAAAATCACATTGTATGATTTTTAAGTAATTAATTTGCATTTTATTGCATGACATAAGTATTTGATACATCAGAAAAGCAGAACTTAATATTTGGTACAGAAACCTTTGTTTGCAATTACAGAGATCATACGTTTCCTGTAGTTCTTGACTAGGTTTGCACACACTGCAGCAGGGATTTTGGCCCACTCCTCCCTACAGATCTTCTCCAGATCCTTCAGGTTTCGGGGCTGTCGCTGGGCAATACGGACTTTCAGCTCCCTCCAAAGATTTTCTATTGGGTTCAGGTCTGGAGACTGGCTAGGCCACTCCAGGACCTTGAGATGCTTCTTACGGAGCCACTCCTTAGTTGCCATGGCTGTGTGCTTCGTGTCGTTGTCATGCTGGAAGACCCAGCCACGACCCATCTTCAATGCTCTTACTGAGGGAAGGAGGTTGTTGGCCAAGATCTCGCGATACATGGCCCCATCCATCCTCCCCTCAATACGGTGCAGTCGTCCTGTCCCCTTTGCAGAAAAGCATCCCCAAAGAATGATGTTTCCACCTCCATGCTTCACGGTTGGGATGGTGTTCTTGGGGTTGTACTCATACTTCTTCTTCCTCCAAACACGGCGAGTGGAGTTAGACCAAAAAGCTCTATTTTTGTCTCATCAGACCACATGACCTTCTCCCATTCCTCCTCTGGATCATCCAGATGGTCATTGGCAAACTTCAGACAGGCCTGGACATGCACTGGCTTAAGCAGGGGGACCTTGCGTGCGCTGCAGGATTTTAATCCATGACGGCGTAGTGTGTTACTAATGGTTTTCTTTGAGACTGTGGTCCCAGCTCTCTTCAGGTCATTGACCAGGTCCTGCCGTGTAGTTCTGGGCTGATCCCTCACCTTCCTCATGATCATTGATGCCCCACGAGGTGAAATCTTGCATGGAGCCCCAGACCGAGGGTGATTGACCGTCATCTTGAACTTCTTCCATTTTCTAATAATTGCGCCAACAGTTGTTTCCTTCTCACCAAGCTGCTTGCCTATTGTCCTGTAGCCCATCCCAGCCTTGTGCAGGTCTACAATTTTATCCCTGATGTCCTTACACAGCTCTCTGGTCTTGGCCATTGTGGAGAGGTTGGAATCTGTTTGATTGTGTGTGGACAGGTGTCTTTTATACAGGTAACGAGTTCAAACAGGTGCAGTTAATACAGGTAATGAGTGGAGAACAGGAGGGCTTCTTAAAGAAAAACTAACAGGTCTGTGAGAGCCGGAATTCTTACTGGTTGGTAGGTGATCAAATACTTATGTCATGCAATAAAATGCAAATTAATTATTTAAAAATCATACAATGTGATTTTCTGGATTTTTGTTTTAGATTCCGTCTCTCACAGTTGAAGTGTACCTATGATAAAAATTACAGACCTCTACATGCTTTGTAAGTAGGAAAACCTGCAAAATCGGCAGTGTATCAAATACTTGTTCTCCCCACTGTATATATATATATATATATATATATATATATATATCAATGGAGCAGGTTAACAGGAGGCAGCAGCAATCTAAATGATTCCACAGAAACATACGATGACAAGGGATCGGTGAAATATGAAGCGAGTGAACGGAAAAAGCTTCGCTGTATCCAATCAGAGCAGCAGGATCAACGTACAGCTGGGCCTCCTCTTTACAGACAGGCAAACTAGACAGTTATTTAGAGCCCAGTTCACTATGCTGAGAAGGAAGACTACGCGTTGTTGCCATGGCTGCTTCCTTGTAGCTGCTTTCTTGGTGTTCACAATTCTTCATCATTACACTATTGTTCTAAATTCTATCACTCTCTTCACCCTCCTCATCAATTTTGCTTGTGCTGCCCCATAGGCTCCTCAGTGTGCGTGAGCATCCAAAGCAATGGCTCCGTTTAGGCTGCTCAATAACGAGACATGGGAGAGCTGTTAGGTGACATTAGCTAGCTACCTTTTGTCACTATACTGTAAACTCTGACAAACAGCTGTAACTTTTGATTGGTAGAAGATAATTATGTACTGATAACATATTTCAAAACCAGAGAAGTAGACCAATACGTCATACCCTCTAGGTTTTTGTCTAAAGTGCTATGAAAGTTTATTTAAGTTGGGGATTTTTTTAATGCGTTTACTAAAACAGCTGTATCGTTAAATTGGTAGCAGATACGTTCTGATTTCAGATTTGTATAGCAGAGAAGTAGAGGAAGATTTCATACGCAATGTTATTATTATTTTTTTTGTCATAGTAGCTGATTTGTGTCAAAAGTGGCTTTGTTCATTGTGATGATGTCACAATGGGACCATTAGAATGTTGAAGAAATCCCACGAAAGATGAACAAAAAAAGGACAAAAAGCTTAATAGTTTAAAAAGTATAAAATATATCAAACAGTTGTATGATAGCACACTGGTCCTGACCACTCTGCATGTTATTTTTGTATTTTTTTTTAACCTTTATTTAACTAGGCAAGTCAGTTAAGATCAAATTCTAATTTACAATGACGGCCTGTCATTTACAGTACAATGACAGCTCTGGGCCAATTGTACGCTGCCCTATGGGACTCCCAATCACGTCCGAACGTGATGCAGCCTGTATTCAAACCAGGTACTGCAGTGACGCCTCTTGCAATGAGATACAGTGTCTTAGACCACTGCGCCACTTTGAACGTTGTAAGAGTACAGTAGTAGCGTTCCAAATAATAATAAATATGACAAAGATATAAAGTGGGGACTCTTGCTTCGCGAGCTTCACTAAATATTGCAAGCAAATCAGTTTGAAATGTGAGAACAAAATAATTGCAAAAGGTTTCAGAAGGTTTCAGTAAAACATTTTCTATGAACACGGTTAAATAAAACGCCTTGTCTGCTGTGGAGCCTGCCTCCGTGTGATGGGTCACTGTGACATTTCCAGCCTCTCTCTCCTCTCCTCTCCTCTCCTCTCCTCTCCTCTCCTCTCCTCTCCTCTCCTCTCCTCTCCTCTCCTCTCCCTGTCTCTTGGAAGAAGCTCTCTACGCTGAACCAGAAATGAGAGGGTTGGCATCTGGTTTCTTGATTCTGGAAACGCTCCAGTCTTTAATATTAGGTGGGAAGCGGTTTGTTCTAACCTCAAGCTCTACATGATAGAGAAAGAGAGAAAAGTATTCTGTGAGTGCAGAGTAGAGTGAGACGATTCTTTCTTTATTAATTTGGCCACCGGTATTTGCCATGTCAAAGCATTTCTGATGAGTATGTATGCTCTACATATTAAGCCCAGGGTTGGCCAAAGGTTTCTCTTTGTACTGACAGAGTTTATTTTTTTACACCAGTGTGGTGTGTGTGTGTGTTGTGTGTGTGTGTGTGTGTGTGTGTGTGTGTGTGTGTGTGTGTGTGTGTGTGTGTGTGTGTGTGTGTGTGTGTGTGTGTGTGTGTGTGTGTGTGTGTGTGTGTGTGTGTGTGTGTTGTGTGTGTGTGTGTGTGTGTGTGTGTGTGTGTGTGTGTGTGTGTACGCATGCGTGTGCTTGCTTGTGTGTGTAGGTGAAAGCATGCATGTGTGTGCGTGCGTGTGTGTGTGGTTAACAGGGAATAAGACAGACTGTGTGAGAGACGTGTCTGAAAGCTTTTATTTCCCACGGTCACTGAGATGTCATGTTTTGGACGCCTTCTTGTGAGATTTATCGTTTTTAGACATGATATGCCTATGGCAAAAATCAACAAATTATAATGGCCAGGTTTGAGACATAGGTCTAAGGAGTTGCTTGTGCTGAGCAAACACTGACAAACTATCTAAACTGTACTAGGATATGCAAAGCACACCCACATCTCTGTCTCTCTCTCTGCGTTGCATGTGAACATGCACAAGTACAGACACACACTCTGGGACAGGCACGCGCAAGCACACACACATGCAGGCACGCACATTGGTGCATACATGGGAGGAAAGAGCTCCCTCTGCTGAGCTCTCTCGCTCTCTCTATCTCAATAAATAACTATCACAAAAGTAATTAATACAATTTAACTTGATGATAAATCTCAGTGTGCATTAATTTAGATTAGATTTAACTACACCATGAAAGTTGACACACATCATTTACAGAATGCGTGGAGATGAAGAAATGCCAACAAACACCTTTCTCAGCACACACACATTACTCTGGCATCTGGGCTCTGAAAGCAACCCACAATACAATACAAAGGTGTCTGCCTAAGAACAGACATGTACATAACACCTGTCATTTAAAGTGTCAGTGTACATACAAATATTTCTGAACAATAGCACGGATGTGTCTGCGAAAATCAGACACGTAGACAACAAAGGTTTCTATGGAATAAAATGAAGTGTCTATGCCTGACTCCTCAACCTGGTCTTGGAGCATTTCGTATTATACTGTGCATAAATCTGACACACCCCATTTAGTATGATATGTTAAGTTTCATATGGTATGTATTAATTTGTGGATGTCCATTAGCCATTTCATGTGATATGTTACGAATTACAAAGCAATTCGTATTATATGTTACGAATTTGCTAAACGTACAATGTGTTACGAATCTGCAAATGTATAATATGTTACGAATTATAGCTAGGTGGCTAGATGGCTGACATTAGCTAGCTGGCTAAGGTTAGCTAGGCGAGGGGTTAGGGTTACGGTTTAGGGTTAAGTTTTAGGTTATAGGGTTAAGGTTAGGGTTAGCTAAAAGGATTAAGGTTAGGGGAATGGTTAGCTAAAAGGGTTAAAGTTAGGGTTAGGGGAAGTGTTAGCTAACATGCTAAGTAGTTGTAAAGTAGCTAAAAAGTAGTGAGTAGTTAAAGTTGATAATTAGCTAAAATGCAAAAGTTGTTCATGATGAGATTCAAACTCACAATTTCTAGACGTTTGCGTTAATATGCCCGACCAACCACCCTGCTTTCTTTTTTTGCCTTAAGTAACCATCTGTCTTATGTAACCATACCAAATGTAACATATCATACACATTTTTGTTTCCCGGATTTACATGTACTATGTTACGTTTAGTCTATGAGACCAGGCTGGACTCCTAAGAGGTCTGAAAAACATCAGAACAAGTTGTTGATTTCACGGTGTTCCCAGTCGTTTGGTTCGTGTCCTCTTCTTGAAGTCATGCATAAACTCATGCAGTTCTTTAAATAACCCCTTTAAATGGACCCTCGAAGAACCTTTTGAAGAACCTTTTGGGGTACATTTTTGAAATACCCCCATTCCCCTATTAATATTATTATTCATAATACACATAACAACAATAACACAATATTTTAGTTGTCAGTGTTTATTATGATTTTAGAGGCAAAGCAGAATAAAAAAATCTAAATATGAAGAAAAGTCCCAGGAGAGTCCCAAGTCCAATGGGTATATCCTCTGACGTGTTGATGTTCTCCGTATCCATAGCCAGAATGATTTTGCATGGTGATCGAACAGGTTTCCTGTTATATACATAAGAGGTGTAGGGAGGGTGAAGTCTGTGAATTCAAAAATAGTAATTATACAGAAGATTAACAAAACATGCACACGACAGTATTCATAACTTGGTTTTTGTGTTAAATGTGAAAAACACTTTTGATAATGGTTTTCATACACATACCTTGTCCATAATGTAGAGGCCTATGGGATTTTTAGTGAAGAGGTAAGGGAGTGATAAATGTGATCTGCATAACATACCAATACCAATACCTTTGTATGCCTCCTCGTCTGTATACCTGCAGACACAGACACAAACGTTAGCAGTTCAGTTATCTGCACCCAATACAGCTAGCCTTCAAAATATTCTTATAGCCTACATATTCTTACTTCTTTGTTGATTGATATCCATTGCATTGTGTCCATTTTCTGTTTTAGAAAGATTTGCACAAATACAGTGCCTTGCAAAAGTATTCATCCCCTTAGCATTTTTAAAATTTTGTTGCATTACAACCTGTAATTTAAATAGATTTTTATTTGGATTTCATGTAATGGACATACACAAAATAGTCAGAATTGGTGAAATGAACTGAAAAAAATTACTTGTTGAAAAAAATTCTAACAAAATGTAAAAACGAAAAAGTGGTGCGTGCATATGTATTCACCCCCTTTGCTATGAAGCCCCTAAATAAGATCTGGTGCAACCAATTACCTTCAGAAGTCACATAATTAGTTAAATAAAGTCCACCTGTGTGCAATCTATGTGTCACATGATCTATCACATGATCTCAGTATAAAATCAGCAAAAAAAGAAACGTACTCTCACTGTCAACTGTGTTTATTTTCAGCAAACTTAACATGTGTAAATATTTGTATGAACATAACAATATTCAACAACTGAGACATAAACTGAACAAGTTCCACAGACATGTGACTAACAGAAATGGAATCATGTGTCGCTGAACAAAGGGGGGGTCAAAATCAAAAGTAACAGTCAGTATCTGGTGTGGCCACCAGCTGCATTAAGTACTGCAGTGCATTTCCTCCTCATGGATTGAACCAGATTTGCCAGTTCTTGCTGTGAGATGTTACCCCACTCTTCCACCAAGGCACCTGTAAGTTCCCGGACATTTCTGGGGGGGAATGGCCCTAGCCCTCATCCTCCAATCCAACAGGTCCCAGACATGCTCAATGGGATTGAGATCCGGGCTCTTCGCTGGCCATGGCAGAACACTGACATTCCTGTCTTGCAGGAAATCACACACAGAACGAGCAGTATGGCTGGTGGCATTGTCATGGGTCACGTCAGGATGAGCCTGTAGGAAGGGTACCACATGAGGGAGGAGGATGTCTTCCCTGTAACGCATAGCGTTGAGATTGCCTGCAATGACAACAAGCTCAGTCCGATGATGCTGTGACACACCGCCCCAGACCATGATGGCCCCTCCACCTCCAAATTGATCCCGCTCCAGAGTACAGGCCTCGGTGTAACGCTCATTCCTTCGACGATAAACGCGAATCCGACCATCACCCCTGGTGAGACAAAACCGCGACTCGTCAGTGAAGAGCACTTTTTGCCAGTCCTGTCTGGTCCAGCGACAGTGGGTTTGTTGCCGGTGATGTCTGGTGAGGACCTGCCTTACAACAGGCCTACAAGCCCTCAGTCCAGCCTCTCTCAGCCTATTGCGGACAGTCTGAGCACTGATGGAGAGATTGTGCGTTCCTGGTGTAACTCGGGCAGTTGTTGTTGCCATCCTGTACCTGTCCCGCAGTTGTGATGTTCGGATGTACCGATCCTGTGCAGGTGTTGTTACCAGCTGTCCATACTGTCTCCCTGTAGTGCTGTCTTAGGCATACATTGAAATGTATTGCCTTAGCCAGATCTGCAGTCCTCATGCCACATTGCAGCATGCCTAAGGCACGTTCACGCAGATGAGCAGGGACCCTGGGCATCTTTTTTGGGGTATTTTTCAGAGTCAGTAGAAAGGCCTCTTTAGTGTCCTCATTTTTCATAACATAACATACATAGAGACATACCTCAAGAGCCTTGCAGCTGTAATTGCTGCAAAATGTGGCTCTACAAAGTATTGACTTTGGGGGGGGTGAATAGTGATGCACGCTCAAGTTTTCAGTTTTTTTTTTGTCTTAATTCTTGCTTGTTTCACAATAAAAAATATTTTTGCATCTTTAAAGTGGTAGGCATGTTGTGTAAATCAAATGATACAAACTCCCTCAAAAAATCTATTTTAATTCCAGGTTGTAAGGCAACAAAATAGGAAAATGCCAAGGAGGGTGAATACTTTTGAAAGCCATTGTATAAAATGATAGATGGTATCATCATAAAACAATATCAATTTAGATCATACAAGGGACAAAACATACCTTAAATTGAGGAGATCTTTACATTTTTCAGTTAAGTTCCTCCATCTTGTGTCCTTTCAAATCCAAATGTTTCAGTTGGGCAGTTAGGTTCCTGCTAGAACTTCCACCAATTAAGGAGGTTCCTCGGTGAACCCCACCTCCTATGGGGTTCTTGGAAGAACCTTTTTGGTGCAATTTTCAGTGCCAAGAACCCTAAAGTTCTTCTTTAGGGGTTCTTGTTGAACCCTTAATTTTTATAGTGTAGAGGTGCAGGTACTTCCAAGCTTTGCTCGATATTGTAGTTATTGTTGTCATTTGCCATTTTGAATCCTCAATGAGTTTTGGGCTGAATCGTCACCCCTACAGTTGACCATTCACAAAATGTCTTCATTATATGCACGAACTGTTCCGAACTGTTCCGAACTAACCCTCCACCTCCACTGTCACACAGCCCAGACAACAAAGGCTTTTAGTGGACAGAAAGGGCCTGTTTATCCGGGTCCTCCTGGCTATTACACACACACAAAGGCTTTCCTCACGTCATCAAAGAGCTCCAGTCAGAGAGGGACAGCTATCTCACCCCTAGCTTTAATGTCTTGACCCCAGTAGCCCTGAGGATATGGAGAGTGGCTAGGTGTCCTCTCCACATGGTGCAAAAAGCCAGGGCCATTTTCCATCTCACACAGCTCTCTATCTGAACTCTGACGCACGATGACTGTTGAAGTCTCTCTCTTTCTCTCTCCCAATAAATGCCAACCTGCGAAAATGTACAGTTTAAAAAACAAATGCCTACTGCTGAAAAGAGAAGACTAATCTGTCTGTAGAAGCTAACAATTTTTGAGCGATTCTGAGTGAACAGCACAGTTTTATAAAGTAGCTTATTTTGAGATAGGCTATTGGCACGAGCGCATCGGCCATCACCGGTGAGTGGCCTAGGCTTCATCTTCATCATTTGGTGAGTCAGTGCCACTTTCATATAAGAGATATTCCTCCTGATTTTGTACAAATGTGTGTCTGTTCATTGGCCTGGGCTATTGTTTGCATTCAAGACCAGGTAGTTTTTATTGCTCAATTTGTCTCTGTCAGAGTAGCCACTCATTTTGGTCATTTGTGTGGTATTAAAAAATATTCTGACAATGTCTTCATGTAAATTACATTGAATTGCATGACATTTGTTTAAAAAAGGGCAATTTTTCCCCAGATCCTGCAGAAATGTTTTACCCATGTGTGGAAATCCTAAAAACGCCTCTGCTCAACTGTATGCACTACTCAAATGCGATTATAGATGCATAAAATAGTTCATTATAAAGCAGGTCAAAAGTACTGCACTACATAGGGAATAGATTGCCATTTGGGACACAATTCATGGTCTTAATTGTAGAACTTTGTACTGTTTAAGAGCGGACCTCCTCATATACAGATATAGGATCTTCATTTGATCACTTTTTTGTTGCTGAGAATTTTCTTCAAAAGTTTGTAATTTCCACTTAAAAATGACAGACTTGATTTGCCCTAGTGAAAAATATATCAACCCTTACAAAAAATGTCCATGCATTATAATCCACATAACAATTTACATTTCCTGTTGGAGCAGGATTATTTGTCTGCTGTAGCAAACTGGCTCAATTTAAGATCATACATCTGTAGCTGTACATAGTGTATGCTACAGGCAGAAAGAGAATGTATAACTAGCATGCTGTGTATCAGTCCATCAATGAGGCTGAGTTCTGCTGTCTGTGAAGGCCATGGCCTGCTGAGACTTGTCTTTGTGGGTAGATGGCGGAAGGGAGGATGCTCGCTAGCTAGCTGCTCATTGACACTACCTCCAGTAGGAATGCAACACAATGCAATCAGATGGACAAAGCACCATCAAAGAAGAGAGAGTGAATCACACCCTAAATTGCATAACAGTATTGCATATCCTTCCACGTCACTACTTTAACTATATTACTGGCTAGCCACACACAGTGTCAATGAAAGTGTTTATCTATGGTTGAGACAATTTCAATCCCACAGGGAATACTTTGAGAGGATGAGGAGTTTTCACCCATCATGACACAGCAGAATAGGAGTAGAGAGAGAGGGGGGAGAAAGTCATTTATGCGATTGATGAAAGTAAATGAAAAGAGTAAAAGAGAAATCAATGTCATTTGGATGTGATGTATATTTAATGAAGGCTCCAGTCATGGTGCAGGCTGTCTTCTATCGATTAGACCACTGTGGAGGCTTGGGCTGGCACCACTACCAGGGCAGGCCACCCACCGCTGGATTTGGGGATGAGCTGAGTTGAGACAATGGGCTACGCCTGACGGTGGAGAAGACCTATGTGGACTGGGCTGGGGTTGGGTTGAGAACTACCAGAAAAAGTTCCAAGGTTGGGCTGGGCTTGGCTGTGTGGGCCTAGCATAGCCAAAGTTCTCCAGACCTTGAGAGGAAGGCTGTAGGTTGTAATGTTGTCTCCCATACCTCTGATAATGTGGACACACTTTAAACATCGTTCTATCCACATAATCGGAGAGGGTAATAGGGCTATTACAGGCAGATAGGTACCAATACTACAGGATCATTAGTGAGTGGAGCCTGAGGGTGGATCCTAACCTACCTTGCCTGTCTGTGAGACTCCACTGCAGGGAGGGTGTCTGTTCGTCTGTTGTATCCTCCTTTAATCATTAAAGAGCCAGGAAGAGGGAGAACCCCCCACCCCCTCCCCACTGGTCCCTCCTGTTACCACCCCCTGCCCCCCAGTCGCCAGCTCCCAGTCTGTCTCTGTACCTTCCAGCCAGTGACAATCCCAGTCTTCTCACACACACACACACACACACACACACACACACACACACACACACACACACACACACACACACACACACACACACACACACACACACACACACACACACACACACACACACACACACACACACACACACACACACACACACACACACACACACACACTTCTGCTGGAAATTAACCATTTGTGATCCTTTTAAACAATTTTCCATTTGTTTTTGTGCCCAGACTTATTACTCCTACTATCAGCTACTACCAGATATTTAAATATAATATTTAAATATTTAACTTACACTATACTCCCCTCCACACACATACCACCCCCTGCACTCCACAGCCCCGTGGCTCATTAGTGATCTCTGCTCCTGGTGCGTCTCCCCCGTCTCTCCCTGTCTCGCCCTGTCTCCTCCCATCTCTCCCCCAGTCTCTTGCTGGCCCCTACTCCAGACACAGAGACACAGACATTGACTGCTGGTTTACAACCCCTTTACCTGAGTCAATACAGGCCCTGCATGGAATTGATTTGGGGGAGGAGGACTGTGGAGAAAAGCGAAAGGACAGGACCCAGAAAACTATGCATAAATCAGTGCTTTCAGAAATCTTTATTGGCAGTCTGTCATTCCTCATTTGGCTTGTGCTGCTGAGAAACAGACCTTCGGTGGAAATGTACTCCCAACATCTACATGAGACAATGAAGTAGAACTGTTGTGTTAAAGATTCTGTCCTTCACTGTTGTTGTCGTAGTGGCCACCATAATGCTAGTTACTTATTTGAAAGCGGATGCTCTGTCATTCATGGAGCAATCCAGCGTAAATGATAGCAGGCCTCGGAGGATTCACGTAAACATGGAAAGTCAGAGCGTCAGTCTATTGATTAAATCCACAGGGACAGATAAGCTGTCGCCACTCATGGACCCGTCTCATAGGTTACTTATCGGCTGGGGCTCAACATGCCCTGTACCAGCCAGTGGACTCCCTGTACTGTTGCATATGGCTGTGCTCGTTTTCAATGCTGCATTATACAGTTGCCTCATACTTTTCCCTTTATGTAACATTGGTTTCCTAATGTCAGTACAGACCAAACTCTACTACAGGGTGATATAAATGGAGCAAGGTTTCACATCAGCCCTGGTTGTTTTTAAACCACTACATATACTGTATCAGTAGCTGGACTACTAATCTAGCTGGACGCACCCAGGAGAACCATGTCATAAGGTGTAAATAACACTGTCTTAATCATGATATAATCATTACGGATGTCAAACAGTGCATGTCGTGTAGGGCTATGTGTAAATCAGCTCTGCTAGTGCCTGGACTGAGGGAGACATCTTGGACTTTAATTATTTGCACTTCATATGACATTTGAAATGTCTTAATTAACTTACACTATACTCCCCTCCACACACAGACAGAAACAGAGAGAAACAGAGAGAGACAGAGACAGAGACAGAGACAGAGACAGAGACAGAGACAGAGAGAGAGAGAGAGAGAGAGACAGAGAGAGAGACAGAGACAGAGACAGAGACAGAGACAGAGACAGAGACAGAGACAGAGACAGAGAGAGAGAGAGAGACAGCAGAGAGAGAGAGAGACGCGAGAGAGAGAGACGACAGAGAGAGAGAGAGCGCGAGAGAGAGAGAGAGAGCGCGAGAGAGAGAGAGCGAGAGAGAGAGAGAGAGAGAGACAGCGAGAGAGAGAGAGAGCGAGCGAGAGAGAGAGAGAGAGCGAGAGAGAGAGAGAGAGAGAGAGCGAGAGAGAGAGAGAGAGAGAGAGAGAGAGAGAGACAGAGACAGACAGAGAGACAGACAGAGACAGAGAGAGAGACAGAGAGACAGACAGAGAGACAGACAGACAGACAGACAGACAGACAGACAGACAGACAGACAGACACTAGGTTTAAATGTGTCAGTAGCACTAAAGAACTCCTTTTACACCCTGAAGAAAAAAGCTGAGGCCCTACCCCAACTGACACACAGGTGCTAAACATCCCAAAGAAGGTTGTGGAGTAGTCTCGCTGGAGGACCCATCTCTGTCTTTCCAGGTGAGATGACAGAGAGCCCTGCTGAAAAAAACTACCTAGACCAGCCTACATTTCATGCTTTTCTATGCTTGTCTATGATGGTTGGTTGCTGGTTCTGCTTGCTGACCAGAATAGTCTAGCAGGTTTTTCTGGTCTGACCAGTTTAGTCTAGCTGGTTATGCTGGTAGACCAGCCTTCATTGTGTTTTCACTGGTGACTAGCTTTTGCTGTGTTTTGGACACTGCTGATCAGTATTAGCTAAAGCAAAACCAGCTTCAGGTCACTGTAAACTGGCTTGCAAAGTGACATTTAATTGCTATTGGAATCCAGCCAAAGAAATCGTATTGGAAGACTTCCACAGCTGGAAATATGACCCTACATAAACGGAACAACCATTTCAGTAACAGGTGCAATAACGACAACTAACAGATCGGATTAGTTTAGAAAAATGTATGTTATTTATCGTTGTGTAGCATGAGAAAAATTAATTCATTAATCAATCAATGTACATGCAAAAATATAGGTATTGAAACAAACAATAAAACAAAATCTAAATGCAATAGAGTATGCTGGGAAATATGATAATGAGGGGTGTGGTTTTGCAGAGCAGCAAAAATCTGTTTTACTTGAGGCTCAATCTCATTTGCGATTTGAACTAACGCCCTCTCAGTTTCCAGAAACCTGCATTTCCTGCTACATTATTGGATCTGTGGGTACGATAAAGTAAAAAAGATTAAAACCAATAAACATTGTTTAATTTGGCCCTATGGGTGCCACGTAGAACCCTTACATTTTTTTAGAACCTTCTCACAAGAAACCCTTTTGGCTTTTTCATTTTGTCCATGCACTGTAAATCCGGATAGATTCTGGCTACTCAAACATTGCCAGAAAAAAATCTGAAATGTAAATAGCTGAAGTGAGCCGTACTACCTTCAAATGAATAATACAAATGCCGTTTTTTTTGTGAGGTTATACTTCAATATAACACCGCCACTAAGTCATGCCTCCAATAATTTCCCAGTGTGCCTTTTTCGATTGAATTGTAGAGTCACCACCCATGACTGTATTTGTTAGTGACAGAGAGATGGTTGTTGAATTCATTCCTATTAAACCCCATGGCCTTGACCAAGTGAGTTATTAGGTGTACTTTATCATTATAATAGACCCATTACACATATTATAAGGCCTTATGCAGTGTCTTGGAACTTCTAGTTTCCAGGCCACATCAGACCTGCAAGTAGGGTTGCAAAATTCCATACACATGTTTTGCTCTATGACGCTCATAACCTACACTAGAGTCGTTAGAAGGTAAGGGGTTCTTCTACATAGAAGATCATAGGAAGTCCCAGGATATAGTGTCTATAATACTGTAATAAGCTCAAATAGTAGCTGTCACAAACTACAAACTCCACACAGTTGTCAATGACTAGTAGGATATTCATTTCCCAGTGAGCAAACAATTTCTGTACTTACAGAGTTCATAGAAATACATTTTTATCAGGTTTTTGTCAATAAAACGCAGGAATGCAACTATTTACACTACCGTTCAAAAGTTTGGGGTCACTTAGAAATGTCCTTGTTTTTGAAAGAAAAGCACATTGCCTAGAAGGCCAGCATCCCGGAGTCGCCTCTTTACTGTTGACGTTGAGACTGGTGTTTTGCGGGTACTATTTAATGAAGCTACCATTTGAGGACTTGTGAGGCATCTGTTTCTCAAACTAGACACTATAATGTACTTGTCCTCTTGCTTAGATGTGCACCGGGGCCTCCCACTCCTCTTTCTATTCTGGTTAGAGACAGTTTGCTCTGTTCTGTGAAGGGAGTAGTACACAGCGTTGTACGAGATCTTCAGTTTCTTGGCAATTTCTCACATGGAATAGCCTTAATTTCTCAGAACAAGAATAGATTGACGAGTATCAGAAGAAAGTTATTTGTTTCTGGCCATTTTGAGCCTGTAATTGAATCCACAAATGCTGATGCTCCAGATACTCAACTGGTCTAAAGAAGGACAGTTTTATTGCTTCTTTAATCAGGACAACAGTTTTCAGCTGTGCTGAAATTGCAAAAGGGTTTTCTAATGATCAATTAGTCTTTTAAAATGATACACTTGGAATAGCTAACACAACGTGCCATTGGAACACAGGAGTGATGGTTGCTGTTAATGGGCCTCTATGCGGCTATGTAGATATTCCATTTAAAAAAGAGTCATTTACAACATCAACAATGTCTGCACTGTATTTCTGATCAATTTGATGTTATTTTAATGGACAAAAATTGCTTTTCAAAAACAAGGACATTTCTACGTGACCCCAAACTTTTCAACGGTAGTGTATGTCAAATTGTTTAGTGTTCTTGTAACCCTGCCTGTCCTGAAAATAAAATGGTAAAACACTTAATTGTGGCACTAAATATAAGGGCTGGATATGCAGCTATATGGAATTGTTTGAGAAGGGTCTTACCAAGGATCAATTGCTATTTGATTTTGAATTTTAAGACCCCTGAAATTTTGCATCCCTACTTTGGCCTCTAAACCATGAGTCTAAGGCCTCAAAATAAGGCCTTATGAGATATGTAATGTATTATCATAAAGAAATTAATTATAATTTTCACCTAGGAACTCACTTGATGAAGGCAACTAGACTGAAAATTAATGAATTCAACAACCATGTCTCTGTCACTAACAAATAGAGTCATGGGTGGTAACTCTACAGTTTACTCAAAAAGGCAAGGCACACAGGGAAATTGTATTGGAGGCGTTGCTTAGTGGGGGCGTTACTCAAACATTTAAAGCTGATTCAAGTCAAATCGGGACCCCCTACAGCCCTCAAACTTTCCATAGAGTGGTCATATTAGTTTGTTGCCAAACCGCTCCTACGATACAGAGGCTTTTATGAGAAGACCAATTTTCGGGATGTTTTATGGTCTGACAAACACCGCTGCTGCAGCTCGGCCACCTTCTACCACAGATGCCGAAGGCTGACATATGACGATGTGATGTATTGCGATAGTTTAAACTGACAGATACACCGACAGTCAGTTATTGTAAAATATACAGTAGCATACTTGGAAGTAGCTGCCAGTAACTCACTGTACCTTCACTGAACTTTTCTGATTACAAGAAAGCTTATAACATTAGACAACAACTATTAAGCATTTTGATTTTAATGACATTTTTACCAGCATGTCACCTGTGCAACTAGAGGCGACAAAACTCTATATCCCCTTTACTTCACACACAGAAACGTAAACTAGGTCCTCCCTCACCCTCCCTTTGGCAAATCAGACCATAACTTTATCCCCCTGCTTACATGCAAAACTCAAACAGGAAGTACCAGTGACGCATTCAATATGGAAGTGGTCAGATGAAGTGGATGTTAAACTACAGAACTGTTTCCCTAGAACAGACTGGAATATGTTCCGGGATTTATTCGATAACATTGAGGAGTTAACCATATCAGTCACTGGCTTCATTAATAAGTGCATCGAGGACATCGTCCCCACAGTGACCATACATACATACCCCAACTAGAAGCCACGTGTCACGACTTCGGCCGAAGTTGGTCCCTCTCTTTGTTCGGGCGACGTTCGGCGGTCGACGTCACCGGCTTTCTAGTCACCACCGATCCATGTTTAATTTTCGTCTAGTTTATTCTTGATGATACACACCTGGTTTCCATTCCATTAATTATGTTCCTTATTTAACCCTCTGACTTCCCTCTCTGTTTTGTGCGTTATTGTTTGTCATGTGGGTTTGTGTTGATAGTGCTCTGGAATATTGTGTTTGTTCCTTGTTTGGAACTTTACTTTTATTTTGAGTAAATTTGGACTTTTACTCATATCTGTGTCCTGTGCCTGACTCTGCATTTTTCCATTCACCAACACCCTCACACCACGGATTACAGGCAACACCAGCACTGAGCTAAAGGCTAGAGCTGCCACTTTCAAGGAGCGGGACACTAATCCGGACACTTATAAGAAATCCCGCTATGACCTCCGACGAGACATCAAACAGGAAAAACGTCAATACAGGACAAAGATCGAATCCTACTATGCCGGCTCTGACGCTCAACGGATGCTCTCGCTCTCTGTAGCCAATGTAAGACCTTTAAACAGGTTAACATTTACAAGGCCAGCGGGCCAGACGGAATACCAGAATGAGTACTCAGGGCATGCGCTGACCGGCTGGCAAGTGTCTTCACTGACATTTTCAACCTATCCCCGATCCGGTCTGTAATAGTAAACCTTGTTTGAAGCAGACCACCATAGTCCGAGATAAACTACCTAATTGACCATCACCCCGAAGCACTCACATCTAAGCCATGAACTGCCCTGAAATGCTGGTCATGGCCCACATCAACACAATCATCCCAGACACCCTGGACTCTTCAAAACCATCACAGCCGCAAAGAACCCTTAAAATAAATGCTTTCACACATCACCCTCCCCCCTGACAAAGAACCCCTAAAAACCTTTTTATATACTGGTCTGTCCATCATAGTCTAGCTAGCTGGTCTGTAAAACCACACCCATCATTATCACATTTCCCAGCATGCTCTATTGCAGTAAGATTTTTTGGAATTGTTTGTTTCAATATCTGTGTTTTTGCATGTACATTGATTGATTAATTAGTAAATCAGTTCATTTATCTTATGCTAAACAAAGATAAATAAAATACATTTTTCTAAACTAATCCAATCTGTTAGTTGGATTCATTGCACCCCTTACTGAAATGATTCTTCCAGTTCCAGTAGTGTTAGTTATTAATCTTTCAAATCTTGGCAGTTATTCTAAATGCAGATTGTGGCTGAATAAAAGTTCAAATTGTTGGATATCCCTGATCAGGCTGGATTCTAATAAGAATTAGTCATCACTTTGCAAGCCTGCATAATATGACTTAATGCTGGTTTTGCAGGTGACAAGCATTTACTGGTACACTGGTGACTAGCTAGTGAAAACACAATGGAGGCTGGTAACCAGTGAAAACACAACGAAGGCTGGTAACCAGCGAAAACACAACGAAGGCTGGTCACCAGTGAAAACACAACGAAGGCTGGTCACCAGCCTATGCAGGTCTATGGTGTTTTTATCAGCAGGGTGAGAGGACACCAAGAAACCTCTATCAGGAGTTCATCTCACCTTGGCTATTGTGTAAACAGCAAGAACAACATGTTGACTGCAGGCAGACATCCCATAATATGTTTTCAGCAGTCAGTGGGGATGGGAGTCAGACAGAAAGCTCATGTGGGTGTCAGTTGTAAGAATGATGATATCATCTTTAGTCGGACAAATAACTACAGGATTATCAGTGGAAGAAACGATGCATCATCATGTGATATCCTTAAACATGCTAGCTAGCGCTATTGATGACAGACTATTTCGCTGTTTTGAAGTCATATGCAACTGGTCCATGCTCAGCTGTTCGAACAACAAAGTGGAATCGGACACAAAGGAAAAGATATTGTTTCAATAGTTAAAGCCAGGTGTCCGTCCCTGTTCCTTACATAGTGCACTACTTTTGAGCAGAGCCATATGGACCATGGTCAAAGTAGTGCACCATATAAGTAATGGGGGTGGCAGGTAGCCTACTGGTTAGAGCGTTGGGCCAGTAACCAAAGGTCGGTGGATCATTTAAAAAAAATGGAACTAGGCAAGTCAGTTAAGAACAAACGCTTATTTGCGATGACAGCCTAGGAACAGTGGGTTAACTGCCTTGTTCAGGGGCAGAACAACAGATTTTTACCTTGTCAGCACAGGGATTTGATCTAGCAACCTTCGGTTACTGGCCCAACACCCTAACCACTAGGCTAATTGACTCCCTGAGTCACTGTGCATAGGCCATCATTCTAAATAAGAATTTGTTCTTAACTGACTTGCCTCGTTCAGTTCTTAACTGACTTGCCTCGTTCAGTTCTTAACTGACTTGCCTAGCCTAGTTAAATAAATGTAAAATAAAATAGGTTGCCATTTGGAACACAGTCAGGACCTTAACAGGATCTGAGAATCCTAACTTGTTCAAGACCCAAAGGAAAAGATAGCTACAGTGCTCAGATGCTCTCAGAAAATAAAATCACACAGTGAGAGCTATTGTTTGATCCTGACACCCTCTAGTTTCTATGAGAGAGTCTTTCACCACTTAGCCAGGCCAATAACAGGCCCTTTGAGTAAAGTGAGAAGACTTGCTGAAATCCCAAGGAAAAATTATATCATAATTACAGCGTGTGTATTAGAAGAGGGGGCCACTCCTTAGGATTCTGTTTGGGCTGCTCTCACAATAGATGGGTTTTGTCTCAAATAGCACCCTTTTCCCTTTATAGTACACTACTTTTGACAAGGGCTTTGGTCAAAAGTAGTGCACTATAAAGGGAATAGGTTGCCATTTGGGCCGCAATCACTTGGGTTGTTTTAGAGGGGATACATATCACACAGTTCATTGTGAGACTCTACACAATAGCAGAGATGGTGCTGAGAGATTCTTCATTATGCCAGAAAACTCACAATCAATTTATTTTGTCCCTCATTGTAAGGCCCAATTTTACATAGCTTAGAGAGAAATAAAACATAACGATGACAACTCAAGATTCACCATAAACTTCTGACCCCGCAGAACATACACAGAGGAGTTCATTCTGTTTACGCAGACACACTTATGCCAGCTAGCGCCTTACGTAAACACGTGTAAAAAAGACAAGCTTTTCCCGCTTCCTGTGATAATTTAACAACGTTCACAGCATTCTGGAGTTTAATAGTCTTTCTGAGTGCTTACTAATTCATAGCAGGATACTGTGATTAAGCTAAACATGTGTTCTCCTTGCCATGTACTTGGCAAGAAAGTAGACTTGGAGAGATCGAGATGTTTTGAGGATGTTTTGTATTGTTTATCTTATCAATGGCTTTTTTGGCTCTTTCACATTGAAAACAGTCCGAGTGCTCTCTCTCTCTCTCTCTCTCTCTCTGTTAAACACACAGCCACACACACACAGCCACACACACACACACAGGTCAAGTCAAGTTCAGTGAAATATCTGACTCCCTTTACACTCTGCACCTGCAATGAGAGGGCTTGGTTTCCTCCCAATCTAACCTTGGTTGTTCCCCAAATGTCATCCTAATCACTTTCGAGTGTACTACTTTTGACTAGGGCCCATAGGGATTTGGTCAAAATTAGTGCACTAAATGGGATGCCATTTTGGATGTACAATGGTCTTAATGGATTGATTGTGTGTATGAATTCCTTCCTGGGAGATACAACTAATAAACGTTGGTAAACAAAGTTGTGCCGTCCTCAATCATACAATAAATCACTACTCTATCACAGCAGTGTCATAGGAATAGGATGCTGTCTGTCTGTCTGTCTGTCTGTCTGTCTGTCTGTCTGTCTGTCTGTCTGTCTGTCTGTCTGTCTGTCTGTCTGTCTGTCTGTCTGTCTGTCTGTCTGTCTGTCTGTCTGTCTGTCTGTCTGTCTGTCTGTCTGTCTGTCTGTCTGTCTGTCTGTCTGTCTGTCTGTCTGTCTGTCTGTCTGTCTGTCTGTCTGTCTGTCTGTCTGTCTGTTTGTCTGCCTATCTAAGAGGAAGTAGAGCCTCGCTGCTTCGTTTGTTGAACAAAGGAAAGGTATTTCCCCGTATCCACAGACACAGGTTGCATCCCAAATGGCAATATATTCCCTACAGAATATGATCAGAGCCCTTATAGTTCATGGTCAAAAGTAGGGCCCTGTAAAGGGAATAGGATGCCATTTGGGATGCAGTGACAGACAGGGGGAAGTTCAGATCTCACAATGGATATGTGGTAAAGAAAAGGAACTATGGAACAATCAAACCAAGTGTATGTTCACTATTAAGATAACACTTACAGTACATTCGGAAAGAATTCAAACCCATTTACTTTTCCCACATTTTGTTACGTTACAGCCTTATTCTAAAATGGATTACATTAACATTTTAACATCAATCTACCCACAATACCTCATAATGACAAAGCAAAATTATTTATATTTTTTTAAACAATAAAAACTTATTTACATAAGTATACAGACCCTTTGCTATAAGACCTGAAATTGAGCTCTGTTGCATCCTGTTTCCACTGATCATGCTTGAGATGTTTCTACAACTTGATTGGAGTCCACCTGTGGTAAATTCAATTCATTGGACATGATTTGGAAAGGTACACACCTGTCTATATAAGGTCCCACAGTTGACAGTGCATGTCAGAGCAAAAACCAAGCCATGAGGTCGAAGGAATTGTCCGTAGAGCTCCGAGACAGGATTGCGTCAAAGCACAGATCTGGGGAAGGGTACAAAAAAAGTCCTGCAGTGAAGGTCCCCAAGAACAAAGTGGCCTCCATCATTCTTAAAAGGAAGAAGTTTGGAACCACCAAGACTCTTCCTACAGCTGGCTGCCCGGCCAAACCGAGCAATCGAGGGAGAAGGGCCTTGGTCAGGGAATTGATCAAGAACCCGATGGTGACTCTGACAGAGCTCCAGAGTTCCTCTGTGGAGATGGGAGAACCTTTCAGAAGGACAACCATCTGCAGCACTCCATCAATCATGCTTTTATGGTAGAGTGGCCAGACGGAAGCCACTCCTCAGTAAAAGGCACATGTCAGCCCGCTTGGAATTTGCCAAAGGCACCTGAAGACTCTCAGACCATGAGAAACAAGATTCTCTGGTCTGATGAAACCAAGATTGATCTCTTTGGCCTGAATGCCAAGCATCACGTCTGGAGGAATCCTAGCACCATCCCTACAGTGACGTATGGTGTTGGCAGCATCATGCTGTGGGGATGCTTTTCAGCGGCAGGGACTGGGAGCCTAGTCAGGATCGAGGGAAAGATGAACGGGGCAAAGTACAGAGAGATCCTTGATGAAAACCTGCTCTAGAGCACTCAGGACCTCAGACTGCTGCGAAGGTTCACCTTCCAACAGGACAACGACCCTAAGCACACAGCCAAGAAAACGCAGGAGTGGCTTCGGGACAAGTCTCTGAATGTCCTTGAGTGGCCTAGCCAGAGCTCGGACTTGAACCTGATCTAACATCTCTGGAGAGACCTGAAAAGAGCTGTGCAGCGATGCTCCCCATCCAACCTGACAGAGCTTGAGAGGATCTGTAGAGAAGAATGGGAGAAACTCCCCAAGTACAGGTTTGCCAAGTTTGTAGCGTCATACCCAAGAAGACTCGAGGCTGTAATCGCTGCCAAAGGTGCTTCAACAAAGTACTGAGTAAAGGGGCTGAATACTTATGTAAATGTGATATTTCCATTTTTATTTTTAATAAATGTGCAAAAATGTCAAAAAACCTGTTGTTGCCTTGTCATTATGGGGTATTGTGTGTAGATTGATGAGGGGGAATTTTTTTAATCAATTTTAGGATAAGGCTGTAATGTAACAAAATGTGGAAAAAAATCAACTGGTCTGAATACTTTCAGAATGCACTGTACGTATGATCTGTTTCCCTGTATGAAATGCTTCCCTTTAAATCTTAAAATAAGGTGTTGTGGTCAGTTCCGCAAATTAATTTCCAATTTAATTCCCTCTCCCTATGGGTCATTATCAATAAAATGTCACAATACGTTTGATTTGGCTGCTTGGGGGCAAGGAGACCCCCAGCTCCACTAATTCCATTGACAACTACGTGCCGCTTTCAAGGGATTATTAAACGTTATAACTATTTCGTTTTAATATCATCACCTCTTGAAAAGCATAGTCAGAACTACACATTTCAGATTATTCCATACAAAACAATAGTACAGATTTAGTTCGATCATCAAGTAACTGCTTGCTTTTCATTATCAGATAACATAAACTCATCAAGTAATTTCAGATACGTGAGGGTAGCCTCACAATATCTCTCAATATTGGCCTACATTAATTGGATATTTTAGCAATATAAAATGAAAGTGAACTATACCTGACAAGTTTGAGGGGTTTAGGTTAAATTCCCATCCTTTGTGGGCTCTGCCTGTCAAGCAACAGAAGGGTACATGTCATGCAATTCTACTCATTTTGCCATGGGGCAGTGAGAAACAAATTTCTGTTTTACAGCTAATTTCCTGCAGTTCTACCCATTTTGCCGTGGGGCGTAGATAAAATGTTAAAGTTTTAACTTCTTATGGCTGCAGGGGCAGTATTGAGTAGCTTGGATGAAAGGTGCACAGAGGTGCCCAGAGTAAACAGCCTGCTCCTCAGTCATAGTTGCTAATATATGCATATTATTATTAGTATTGGATAGAAAACACTCTGAAGTTTCTAAAACTGTTTGAATTATGTCTGTGAGTATAACAGAACTCATATGGCAGGCAAAAACCTGAGAAAAAATCCAAACAGGAAGTGGAAATTCTGTGGCTGGTCGATTTTCAACCAAGATCCTATTGAAATCACAGCGAGATATGGATGAGTTTGCACTTCCTATGGCTTCCACTAGATGTCAACAGTCTGTGGAACCTTGTCTGATGCCTCTACTGTGAAGGGGGGCCGTATGAGAGGGGAATTAGTCAGGTCTGCCATGACCTGACCATTCTTTGACCATGCGCGTTCACATGAGAGGGAGCTCTGTTCCATCGCTCATCTGAAGTCAATGTAATTCTCCGGTTGGAACGTTATTCAAGATTTATGTTAAAAACATTCTAAAGATTGATTCAATACATCGGTTGACATGTTTCTACTGACTGTTACGGAACTTTTGGACATTTCGTCAGCTTTTAGTGAACGCGCTTCCAGACGTTGGATTTGTTTACCAAACACGCTACAAAAATAGCTATTTGGACATAAATGATGGACATTACCGAAAAAGTGGGTGTCCTGGGAGTGCATTCCGACGAAGATCAGCAAAGGTAAGTGAAGATTTAAAATGCTTTTTATGAGTTTTGTTGACTGCACAATTTGGCGGGTAAATGTATGGCTTGCTTTGGTGGCTGAACGCTGTTTTCAGATTATTGAATATTGTGTTTTGCCGTTAAGCTTTTTGAAATCTGACACAGCGGTTGCATTAAGAACAAGTGTATCTTTAATTCTATGTAAAACATGTATCTTTCATCAAAGTTTATGATGAGTATTTCTGTTATTTGACGTGGCTCTCTGCAATTTCTCCGGATATTTTGGAGGCATTTCTGAACATGGCGCCAATGTAAACTGAGGTTTTTGGATATAAATATGAACTTAATCGAACAAGACATATATGTATTGTGTAACATGAAGTCCTATGAGTATCATCTGATGAAGATCGTCAAAGGTTAGTGATTAATTTTATCTCTATTTGTGCTTTTTGTGACTCCTCTCTTTGGCTGGAAAAATGGCTGAATTTCTGTGAGTTGGTGGTGACCTAACATAATCGTTTGTGGTGCTTTCGCTGAAAAGCCTATTTGAAATCGGACACCTTGGTGAGATTAACAACAAGATTACCTTTAAAATGGTATAAGATACATGTATGATTGAGAAATTTTAATTCTGAGATTTCTGTTGTTTGAATTAGGCGCCCTGCACTGCAATTCTACTCATTTTGCCATGCCATGTTAATATAATATCTGAGTGAGAGTGACTAACAAAATCAAAGAGGGCCCCCTGAAGGTCAGGGCCCCTGGGCACGACCTGCATGCCTGATCAGTATTCGGTCATGATTACGACAAGGTAAGATAGCTGGCTAGACTAAATTACCAATATAAAAACTGTTAGCTGACATGGCGTATTGATAAAAAGGATTTCTCTAGCCTAAACAGACGGATTTTGATGGGGATTTTTCAATGCTAATTTGATTTCCAAGGGGGAGCGGACATTCAATGAATTTTTTTTCTGCAATTCCAAGTAAAATCCACTTCATGCTTGGATTCCAGAATTGAATTTGGATTCAATTGGAATTCACCCCAACGCTGATTGCTATTACTCAATATTTTCAGTAGAGGCATTTGTTTTGGAGGCAGATAGATGCCAACTCAAGCATGTTGTAGACTCATAGCCTACATTGATAAAGGAATACATGCAGTTCATTTTGAATACAATTGCAAGGGCTGCTACTAGCCATAATCACTGCTTATGTCCCAAATGGCACCCTATTCCCAATAAAATGACACCCTGAGCCCATAGGGTTCTCGTCAAAAGAAGTGCAATATATCGGGAATGAGGTGCCATTTGGGACATAACCAGTGACTCCTGCTTGGCTCAGTTGGGTGGATTCCATCACAGCCAACACACATCCTCCGCCCCCCATCCTCGTCCTCCTCCCCTGTACAGAGAGACACGGAGAGGAGGTGAGACGATTGCATTGACAATTATTTCTGCTAGGCTGGCTCCAGCCAAATTAGATTGAGGCTCTGAAAAACAAGTTACCCCAATCCAATTAAATTATTTTATGATGAGTGCTTTTGGGGTGGTGTATTTGTGTGTGTCTGAGTCTGTGTGTGCGCGCATGTGCGTGTGTGTAAGTGTTTGTCTACTGTACAAAGCCCAGGTTACAGATCACATGGAGCCGCACTTGAAGAGACGTCTGCGTGGAGCGGAGACAGTCTGAGTCCCAAATAGCACCCTATTCCCTATGTAGTGCAATACTTTTGACCAGGATCCATAGAGGTGCCATTTGGGGCACAGAAACGGAGACAAGGCCGGTGATAATGCCTAGAGTAACTCAATAGACAAAGCATCACTGACTCTATGGCTCTGAGGAACAGTATACAACATCATCTGATGGACCAGTCCATTACAATGGTAAAGAAATGGGAAGAAGTGTGGCTCACTTGGTACACAGGAAAAAATGCTGGGTAAAAAACAATAACATGTTGGGTTATTTTTGCCCCAGCCAGTTGGGTCACATAGTTGGGTTATTGAGCTAGGATCCACCAGATCAGAAGACTTGAGGCATGGCTTAGTAAGGGTGTGGCTTTCAGACAGTTGTTTTTGGCCAACCAAGAGAGTAATTGTCATTCCGGTTAATTTGTTTAGTTAAATTGTCAAAACATTTTAAGGTTGATTACTAACTCTTTTGTAGCTTAGTTGAGTTCCTCAAGTGCATATGTATATTCAGATGTTGGAATAGGTAGCACAGTATTAATTGTGTAATAAAATGGGTAATCTGCAAAAATGTAATGAAGGGAAATTTAATTTTCCAGTCTACAAAATTAAATTACATTTGCTCTCACCTTGCTGAAAGCACTGCCCCTAATAGGCCAAGCCTACTAAAATAATTTATGGATTACAGTACATTAAAAAATACCTATCCGAAAGCCACGCCTCTACTAAGCCGCACCTCCAGTCTTCTGAGCTGCCCACTGGATCATTACTCAATTACCCAGCATCAACAACCTCATTTAAAGAAAACAATGGGTTGTTTGTGACTCAATTTATGGATTACATAAAAAATGTATGGATTACATAAAAAATGTATGGATTACATAAAAAAATAGCTCTCTGAAAGCCATGCTCCTACTAAGCCAAGGCTCCAGTCTTCTGATCTGACCCAGTGGATAATGATGCAATAACCCAGCATCAAGAACACAAGAAAACAATGAGTTGTTTGTGACTCAACCCGGCTGGGTCAAAAGAACCCAACGTGTGTTCTGTCCAATATTTACCCAGCCCTGGGTTACAAATAACCCAAATTGGGTTGTTTTTAACCCAGTGTCTTTTTTTAGAGTGCATGGAGATTGCAGGATTGTGGGTTCGATTCCCCCTGGGGTCCCCCATATGGAAATGTATGAACACTACTACTGTAAGTCGGATAAAAGCGTCCTCTGAGTGGCATATGTTATTATTATAATTGTTATTATTATTATAGATGGAGGTTTGTGTGTATTTATGTACGTGTGTGCATGCGTGCTTGTACACTATGTTTGTGTTTGTGTGTGTACAGTATGTGTGTGTCTGAGGCTCTGTCTGTTTTCTGTGTGCATCCTGCTTTTTGACTACAGCGCCTAAAACAGAGAGGGACAGACAGGGAGGGAGCGCTTGTCTTACCAAGGTCACAGGGACATGGGGGTTTGAGTTCCCTGGTTGCATCCCAAATAGCACCCTGTTCCCTTTGTAGCACACTACTTTTAACCAGGGCCCATAGGGGTCTGGTTAAAAGTAATGGACTTTATGGGGAACAAGGTGGCATTTGGGATGCAACCTCTGTGTGTCTGAAAACCAAAATAATCGTTAAGGCTGCATATTTTTACAGGATAAGATAATGCTCCAGGGGAGTTATTCTGTAATTTTGTTCCTACAGGTCACTCAATACAGAATGCTGACTCAAAGAAAAGCCCCGGTGCAGGTCAAGGACAAAGATCGCAATGACAAAAAGTTTATAGAACAAAATAATTCACAAAGGGCTCTATATAATCCACATCGCGGAAGTTCAGCCTTAGAGCGTGATTTAAATTTAAAGACAATGTTTCCGATTTAGACTGCATTCATGGTAAACGCTGCACATGTCAACTAAATCTGAAATGACCTTTACATTTTATAAATTGCTTCAGCTTTACAGATTGAATAGAGCCCAAATAAAATAGTGTAGAATTACAAATATAGTTCAAGCAAGCAGACACACACACACCTGTCTGTGGGTTCCTTGCCAGGAAGAGGTCACTAAAACTAGATCCTGTGAGTGTCAGTCCAGATCGGCCAGGAGATGATCAACAAGATGTGTGTGTGTGTGTGTAGATGTGTGTGTGTGCGTGCATGCGTGATTATGTCTGCGTGTGAGTCTGGATGGGCCAGGAAACGGGGGAGATGAGGGGCCGGCCCTCTCTGCTGACCCCGGGGACCCCAAGGTGGCATTTCCCCTGCAGCCCTCCGATTAGAGAAGCTACAAATACTGGAGTGTTTATAGAAACCACGGGCCTCCCTCCTTCCTACCGCTGGTACACTCATGCTGATAAGTCAAAAGGCTATCTGAAAATGTATCTTTCTCTACCCTCCTTTCTTATCTTTGTCTGGCTTGAACTAAAGTACATCTGTGAGACATATTTGAGTCCGTCTAAAAACAAAGTTTCAAAGAATATATTTCTGTAAAAAAAAGAAAAAAAAAAAGCTGACTGACAAGAGACAGGTAATTGTTTAATGGTTTAGTCAGCAAACCCACATTGTTTATCTACATCACCGATTCCCACAGTGGTAATATTATATTGACTTTTATGTCCTAGACAAGATAACAACAGAATCAGCTATACAGAAAGATACCACCGAGAACTAATTTGAACTCTGTGAACTGACCACCACTATCTGGCAAGGAGAATAGAACACAGACTCTACTGTAATGTATTATGCATTCCAAAAAAGGTGCAAGTTGGGACCATATAAGGTTTTTTCTTGAGGCAATGCCTATTCCGCAGGCGTACGCGCAACGGCGTCGGGGGTACGCCAAATAAAAATGTGATTCACATTTTCAAACATTTAGATTTTCCAACCGGGCTATACATTTGGGTTATGTTTTTTTCTCGCCTGAGTAGCCTCGTTTTACTACCGAAAATAAAACTAAACTGTCTAGTGTTCAGCGAAATAACAACACAATGCCATATACAGGTAGCCTAGTCAAATAATTAACATCCAATCACATTAACCGTTACTCTCTCGCGGGAACTCCACTAACAGTCCATATGTAGCCAAGCGTAGCTGCTGCTCATTCTATTTGCTCTAAAATTGATAAATTGTTTAAAAAATGTAAGGCTCGCGTCCATAGAGACACAAACCAGCTCTACTGGTTGTACTGCTACTGCCAGCAGTACTACACCTGCACCTGTCGACGACACAAGTTGTTCTGGTTCCAAGAGCACACCCAATGCTAGCATCAACAATTCTACATTTGTTTCTAGCCCAGCTAGCATGGACACTGACATATGTGAATCTGATGCATCTGAAGAGCTATTGCCCCCTTACCCGGGAAAGCACCGAACAGACAGGGGTGTTGGACCATCGAAGAGGCGCAAATATGATGAGAACTATACTGATTTGGGGTTCACTTATATTGGGAGTATTGCCTTTCCTCAGCCACAGTGTGTTTTATGTGCAAAAGTACTATCTCACAACTCGATGAAACCTTCACTCTTGCGCAAACATTTAGAAACTAAACATGCCAATTTGAAAAATAAGCCACAGGAGTTTTTTGAGCGATAATTACGATGACTTTCGAGTAGTAAGACATGTATAAAAGCAACAGTTAACATTAATAATAACTGGGGCGGCAGGGTAGCCTAGTGGTTAGAGTGTTGGACTAGTAACTGAAAGATTTCAAGATCAAATCCCTGAGCTGACCAGGTAAAATCTGTTGTTCTGCCCCTGAACAAGGCAGTTAACCCACTGTTCCTAGGCTGTCATTGAAAATATTAATTTGTTCTTAACTGACTTGCCTAGTTAAATAAAGGTAAAAATAAATAAGAACGGGCTGGAAGCATCTTATATGGTGAGTGGCTAGGACAGGCAAGCCCCATACTGTTGTGGAGGACTTCATTCATGCTGCTGCTGCGGATATGGCTGGGACAATGCTGGGGGAAAAGGCCCAAAAAACTATAAAAACAAAGCCTTCATCAAACAACACTGTTTCATGACGCATCAGTGACATGGCAGGAGATGTCTTGAACAATTACTGCTTTGCATACAAGCCAGTGATTTTTATGCGTTAAAGTTGGATGAGTCAACAGACTTGGCGGGCCTGGCACAGCTTCTGGTATACGTCCGTTACGTTTATGGGGGGCCTTTTAAGGAAGATATCCTCTTCTGCAAACCAGGACAGCAGGAGAGGATATTTTTAAAGTACTAGACAGCTTTGTGACATCAAATGGACTTTGGTGGTCAAGATGTGTTGGTATCTGTAATGATGGCGCAAAAGCTATGACAGGGAGACATAGTAGAGTTGTAAAGCACGTCCTGACGCCACTTGGGTACACAGCAGCGTCCACTGAGAGGCTTTTGCTGCTAAAGGAATGCCTGACAGCTTGAAAGACATTTTTGAAAATGGTTAAAGCAAGTCCCCTGAACTTGCGTATATTTTCTGCATTATGCAATGATATGGACAGCGACCATGTAACGCTTTTACAACATACAGAAGTGCGCTGGTTATCAAGGGGCAAAGTATTGACACGTTTTTGTTAATTGAGAGACAAGCTTAAAGTTTTCTTTACTGACCATCATTTTCACTTGTCTGACCGCTTGCATGATGACAAGTTTCTCACACGACTGGCCTATCTGGGTGATGTTTTTTCTCGCCTGAATGATCTGAATCTAGGATTACAGGGACTCCGCAACTATATTCAATGTGCGGGACAAAATGTAAGTTATGATTAAGAAGTTGGAGCTCTTCTCTTTCTGCATTAAGGACAACACACAGGTATTTCCATCATTGTATGATTTGTTGTAAACTCAAGCTTACGGACAATGTCAAATGTGATATAGCGAAGCACCTGAGTGAATTGAGTGAATTACGCAGGTACTTTCCCGAAACGGACAACACTAATAACTGGATTCGTTATCTCTTTCATGCCCTGCCTCCGGTCCACTTACCGATATCTGAACATGAGAGCCTCATCGAAATTGTATCAAGCGGTTCTGTGTAAATTTAATTTAATCAGCAGCCACTGCCAGATTTCTGGATAGGGCTGCGCTCAGAGTATCCTGCCTTGGCAAGTCGGTGGTGAACACACTGATGCCCTTTGCAACCACGTACCCATGTGAGAATGGATTCTCGGCCCTCACTAGCATGAAAACTAAACACAGGCACAGACTGTGTGTGGAAAATGATTTAAGACTGAGACTCTCCAATACAAACCAACATTGCAGTTATGAGCATCCTTTCAAGCACACCATTTTTTCATGAACAAATAAAGTTTTATATGTAAGATGGCTAAATAAGAAGCAAAATTATTGATTATTATTATTATTTGTGCCCTGGTCCTATAAGAGCTCTTTGTCACTTCCCACGAGCTGGGTTGTGACAAAAACTCACACTCATTCTTATGTTTAATAAATGTCTCGTATGGCAGGCTTACAATGATGGCAAAAAAACAACATTTGAGAGTGCGCTGACCCTGGTGCTAGAGGGGGTACGCAGCTGGAGGTTGAATATTTGAAGGGGTACAGAACTATAAAAAGTTTGGGAACCAGAACCTTAAATTGGATGGTTTGGGATTTTTGGATGGTTCTTCAAAGAACCATCCCATTTATGGTTCTTTGAAGAACCTTATAAAAATCCAAAAGCAGAAATGTTTCAGCCCTCCAGGACCAGAATTGAATAGCACTGCTTTAGGATTTTAAGCATTATTTGCATATTATCCAGGGTGTCTTTTGAGTTCATTTTAGAGTTAGCCACAATTTCCCAGTTTGTCTTGAATTTTCGAGTAAATTGTAGTTACCACCCATGACTGTATTTGTTAGTGACAGAGACATGATTGTTGAATGTGAAACATTTCAGTCTTCTGACTATCACCAAATGAGTTCCTTGGTCAGGCATTCTTGGTCCTGGAGTGCCACAGGCAATTCATGTTTTTGTTTTAATTGACTTTGGTTTAACTGACTGACCTGGAAGACCAGGTGTGTTGAATATTAGGCAAACACTGACCTGATCAATTACCTCAGTTGGTCAGCTGTGGTGCCTAGTTTGAACAACATCCTGCAGTGCCTGTGCTATTCCAGGAACAGGGTCGCCTACCACTGTCTTAGGTGAATGTTATCACTAAACTGACAATATGTCAGGCCTTATTTTTCAGCCTAGTTTAAAACATATTGTGTCCTGAAACTCATGTTGAACAGGCTACATCAGGCCTGCAAGTAAGGTTGCAAAATTCCAGTAATTGAACGTTCAAAAATCAACAAGGATTCCACATTTCCTGCTTATTCCATACCAGTTCCAGGAAGTTTCTAATATAGATTTGTAGAAATCCTGAGAAAGTAGAGAGAATGTTGTAACCCTCCCTGCAAGTCACATTATGCTGCCTTGCACAGTGAAGTTGAATTCATATTGGAATCCAGGCAGCATTAGGATATCAAATAGTTACCACTTTTATTCAGAATGACACCAAGCGTTAGAAACATTGTAAGCAGACTATCTAATCCATTTAAATGGGAACAACCATTTCAGTAACAGGTGCTATAAATCTAGCTAACTGATTAGATTAGTTTAGATAAATGTATGTTATTTATCTTTGTGAAGCATACGATTAATCAATCAATGCAAAAACATATATATTAAAACCAATTCTAAAAGAAAAAATACGACCTGCAGTAGAGCATGCTGGGAAATATGATAATTATAATTATTAATGTAAAATTGTGCCTAACTAGCCTAACTTCTTGAAAACTTGTCTGAGACGCATGATATTGTGTATAAATCAGGACTAAAATGTTGCTGTGTCCACTCCGCATATGGCTCAACTTATTCAGATAAAGAATCAATTTACCTTTCTTGTTTTGTATTCCTCCAACTGGCTGGCTGAGGCTCACTGCAGGCTGTCAGATGTCACTTCACTTTTCAGAGCGTGAGGACCAGGGTGTGGGGTCGCAGCATAGATGCGTGAAGACTTTGGATCTGCAATGTGATTTGTCAATGATCTAACACGTGTTGTGTGGTTTTCAGCTTGTAATACATTAATTGCAGGAATAGACAAAAAATGTGTTGTGTCAACATATAACACAACATATGTCGTCTATAACTAAACACACGGATGTGTTAAAAAATAACACCTTTTCTAAGAGCATAAATGGAGGGATAGACAGAAATGGGACGGCTTGTAATTTAACAGGAGGAGGAAATCTGTATGTGGTGTGATGCAAGGAAGCCTATAAAAATACATTCTGAGACAAAGGAAAAAGGTTTTAGTAGGTTTATATAAGTAGTCTACGTGAAATCAAAACTATAGCTAAACATGATTCCAATATAACAGTCAGGGGTCTCTTTCTCTCTCTCTCTTTCTCCCAGCGTACAGTATCTGCTGCTCACAGATCAGAGAGGATTTACAGGATAGTTTGAAAACCTGAAAGACAGGATGAGGACAAATAAAATGGCAAAGGGAAACCATGCTGTCTCCTCCTCTCCCTCAGAACTCTGGCTCCTTAGAGCAATAATCAGACCCTATAAATGAATGTTTACTGCACCGCCCAAGTGGCTGCATCTCTTCTCTCTCTCTCTCTCTCTCTTGCTCTCACTGTCTCTCCTAATCTAGCTGTCTTTGTCTGTCTCCCTCTTCCTTTCATCTCTTTCATTCTCTGATAGTACCTCATTCAAACTCTCTCTTTCTCTCCCTTCCATCCTCTCACCATCTCCTCTATCTCTCTCCTCCTCCTCCCTTTCTCTCTCAGCTGCAGCCCATGTGACATCTCAGTCAGTCTATGTGATATGTTGCTTCTCTAACTCGCTGTGTTTTCAAAGCATTACAACTTATTTATATTTCTCCTGAAACAGGCATGTAAAAAGACAATTACTGGGACAACTAATCAGTGGAGCTAACCCTGTCTGGATCAATCAGGAAATAAAACAATAAATAACTGCATAGGCCAAATTGTTGGATAATCGTTGGAGTCACTCAAACTCACGCAGACAAATAGGCAGACAGAACCTACATAGGCAAGCGCACACACACATGCACACAGACACAGACATACAGTCAAACAACAGAGAGTTGAATCATGCATGAGGCTCCTGGCTTCTGGGAACCCAGTGGATGGATGAATGCTGTTTCCTTCTTTCCAGTTCAGCTTAGAGTTGGAGCGCACTTTAATTGGTTGGTGAATCATGCCTGTTCTGCATTCCCAGGGATGTGTATTAAATGCTTCGTTAGAGGGGCCAAGAGAACATTAGAAACCCTTAATCAATCTTTTGCTTTGTGACCTTTGAAGGGAGTCCTGTTTCTACCCAAACACAGTGGCCCATGGCTAAGGCAGTGTGTGTTCTAAATGTAATCCGTTACAGTTACTAGTTACCGGTCCAAAATTGTCATCAGTAACGTACATTTGGGATTACCCAAACTCAGTAACGTAATCTGATTACATTCACTTACTTTTAGATTACTTTCCCCTTAAGATGCATTAGAAGAAGACAAAAATGTATTTTACCAACTGAACAACATCTATTGCTGGATAAATCAATGTTATAGTTTACATAACTGTCCACATATGGATGTTAAATTGTACTTTATGGGTTGGTTATGTAGGCCATCACTTTCTACTACATATAATAATATGATTAAATTATATTACATTAAAAGTCTATCAGAATACCAGCCATTCCAATAAATGTTATACTCCTTGATCTTCAAGAATAGGACTTGGAAATATGTAAGTATAGATTAGCCAAATAGTTTTACCTGAACATAACCCCAAATCTAAGGACTTATTAGCCTGCCCTAATCTGTTGTTTATGATTTTGTTTTCATGGAGGACTGATTGGGTTCATTGATTCGAATTGGAAAATAAATTCTGCGCTCATGGAATGGCATGCGTTGAGCACTACTGAAAAGTTGTGAAAAAGTGTGCCATATCAAATTGTATTGGTCACATACACGTGTTTAGCAGATGCTATTGCGGGTGTAGCGAAATGCTTGTGTTTTTAGCTAACAGTGCAGTAATATCTAACAAGTAATATCTAACAATTTCACAACATTACACACACATGCAAAGTAAAGGAATATACTAAGATACAGTAGAATATAATATAATACAGTATATATATGAGATGAGTAATGCAAGATATGCAAACATTATTAAAGTGACCATTATTAAAGTGATTTAAAGTCTATGTATATAGGCAAGCAGCCTCCAAGGTGCTACTGATGGTTATTTAACAGTCATATGGCCTTGAGATAGATAGAAGCCGTTTTTCAGTCTCTCAGTCCCAGCTTTGATGAACCTTTACTGACCTCGCCTTCTGGATGATAGCGGGGTGAACAGGCATTGGCTTGGGTGGTTGTTGTCCTTGATGATGTTTTTGGCCTTCGTGTGACATCGGGTGCTGTAGGTGTCCTGGAGCGCAGGTAGTTGTGCAGACCGCACTACCCTCTGGATAGTCCTGCGGTTGTGGGCGGTGCAGTTGCCGTACCAGGCGGTGATACAGCCCGACAGGATGCTCTCAATTGTGCGTCTGTAAAAGCTTGAAGGTTGTAGGTGCCAAGCCAAATTTCTTCAGCCTCCTGAGGTTGAAGAGGCACTGTTGCGCCTTCTTCACCGCCCTTTCTGTGTGGGTGGACCATTTCAGTTTGTCAGTGATATGTAGTCTGAGAAACTTAAAACTTTCCAACTTCTCCACAGGGAGTACAGGAGGGGGCTGAGCACGCACCCTTGTGGGGCCCCTGTGTTGAGGATCAGCGAAGTGGAGGTGTTGTTTCCTACCTTCACCACCTTGGGGCCGTCGTTCAGGAAGTCCAGAACCCAGTTGCACAGGGCGAGGTTCAGACCCAGGGCCCCGAGCGTAATGATGAGCTTGAGGGTACTATGGTGTTGAATGCTGAGCTATAGTCAATGAACAACATTCTTACATAGGTATTCCTCTTGTCCAGATGGGATAGGGCAGTGTGCAGTACGAGGGCGATTGCATCGTCTGTGGATCTATTGGAGTGGATCTAGGGTGTCAGGTATGGTAGAGGTCATATGATCCTTGATGAGTCTCTCAAAGCACTTCATGGTGACAGAAGTGAGTGCTATGGGGCGATTTACTATATATGCTGCATTTGCTATAGGCTTGTTGTTTACCTTTTGTGGGTGACACTTTGATATCTTGATAATATGCAGCTGTTGAAAGGGCAAATCCACAGATGAAACAATAACTAAATGGTTGCCCCGCCTCTGTTTTGGTAAAAAACTGAGGGATGGGCCTGGAGAAATGTAACCACTCTCAGATTAATAGACAGAGCTATGAATACAAGGACTACCCATCCATGATATCAAAAGTATTGTTTTAACCGTGTTATGAGGCTATACAGTGTTTGTTTACATTTGCAATGTTTACAAACATTGGAGAAAAACAAGCTTATATTTAGGGTTCTCATGGAGTGTGACACTTGAACTAAACTCATGAGGCATTTATTTCTAAGTTAAATTCTTCAAGAATCAATGGATATATATACGTATATATATATATAGCAATATCTAACAATTTCACAACATTACACACAAAGAACCAGTCAAAAGTTTGGACACACCTACTCATTCAAGGGTTTTTCTTTATTTTTACAATTTTCTACATTGTAGAAAAATAGTGAAGACATCAAAACTATGAAATAAGACATATGTAATCATGTAGTAATCAAAAAAGTGTTAAACAAATCTAAATATATTTCTGATTTTAGATTCTTCAAAGAAACCACCCTTTGCCTTGACGACAGCTTTGCACACTCTTGGCATTCTCTCAACCAGCTTCAGGAGGTAGTCACCTGGATTGCTTTTCCAACAGTCCTGAAGGAGTTCCCACATATGATGAGCACTTGTTGGCTGCTTTTCCTTCACTCTGCATTCAAACTCATCCCAGACCAGCTCAGCTGGACACAGCTGTCACAGATAGATAGTCTAACACACAGCTTACAGTCTGGACACAGCTGTCACAGAAAGATAGTCTAACACACAGCTTACAGTCTGGACACAGCTGTCACAGATAGATAGTCTAACACACAGCTTACAGTCTGGACACAGCTGTCACAGAAAGATAGTCTAACACACAGCTTACAGTCTGGACACAGCTGTCACAGATATATACTCATACTGGTTAGTGTGTTATGATTAGTAGTTGGTCTGATTTGATTGGTTGTTGATGTGTGGAGTTCACCCCCCTGTTTTCTAGCTGTGTATCAAAGTGACCATCATCAACTTTACTGTGACCAAGTCTGGTCTGGAGGACCAGCTTCTCAGGTAGACAACACAACTCTTGTCCCCTCTAACTCTCGCTCTCCTCATTAAAGGGGTTCGGACTGTGTCTGTGGTTTTCTTGTGGTTTGGATCGAGTGGTTGACTTGCAGTCCGAACCCGATCTCACCATCACACCTCCTCCTCCATGCTTCACGGTTGAGATGTGTCTGTTGCTTGAACTCTGTGAAGCATTTATTTGGGCTGCAATCTGAGGTGCAGTTAATTGATGATTTCTGAGGCTGGTAACTCTAATGAACTTATCCTCTGCAGCAGAGGTAACTCTAGGTCTTCCTTTTCTGTGGCGGTCCTCATGAGAACCAGTTTCATCATAGCGCTTAATGGTTTTTGAGACTGAACTTGAAGAAACTTCCAGAGTTCTTGAAATTTTCCAGATTGACTGACCTTCATGTCTTAAAGTAATGATGGACTGTCATTTTTCTTTGCTTATTTGAGCTGTTATTGCTAAATATGGACTTGGTCTTTTATATGTATTATTTCATAAATTGCATGGACTCAATCTGAGTGCAATAATAGTGTTTAATATGATTTTTGAATGACTACCTCATCTCTGTACCCCACACATACAATGATCTGTAAGGTCGAGCAGTGAATTTCAAGCACAGATTCAATCACAAAGACCAGGGAGGCTTTCCAATGCCTCTCAAATAAGGGCACCAATTGGTAGATGGGTAAACATTTTAAAAAGCAGACACTGAATATCCCATTGAGCATGGTGAAGTTATCAATTACACTTTGGATGGTGCATCGATACACCTAATCACTACAAAGAAAAAGATATCCTTCCTAACTCAGTTGCTGGAGAGGAAGGATTTCACCATGAGGCCAATGGTGTCTTTAAAACAGTTACAGGAGAAAGGAGAAAACGGAGGATCGATGAAAAACATTAGTTACTCCACAATACTAACCTAATTGTGAAAAGTGAAAAGAAGGAAGTCTGAACAGAATTAAAATATTCCAAAACATGCATCCTGTTTGCGTCAAGGCACTACAGTAATACTGCAAAAATGTAGCAAAGCAGTTCACTTTTTGTCCTGAATACAAAGTGTTACGTTTGGGGCATAGTCACTACAACACATTACTGAGTACCACTCTCCATATTTTCAAGGATAGTGGAGGCTGCATCATGTTATGGGTATGCTTGTTAATTGTTAAGGAGAGTTTTCAGGATTAAACATAAATGGACTGGAGCTAAGCACAGGCAAAATCCTAGAGGAAAACCTGATTCAGTCTGCTTTATACCAGACACTGGGAGATGAATTCACGTTTCAGCATGGCATTAAACACAAGACCAAATCTACACTGGAATTGCTTACCAAGAAGACAGTGTTCCTGAGTGGCACAGTTACAGTTTTGACTTAAATATACTTGAAAATCTATGGCAAGACCTGAAAATTGTGTTTTCACTTTGTAACGGCAGCCTTCCGCCTCTTCGTCTGAAGAGGAGGTGCAACAGGGATCGGACCAAGACGCAGCGTAGCTCGTGTTCAACATGTTTAATTACAAACGAAACTGTGAACACTTACAACAATTACAAAATGTGGCAAACCGAAACAGCCCTATCTGGTGCAGAGAAAACACAGAGACAGGAAACAACCACCCACAAAATCCCAACACACAACAAGCCACCTATATATGATTCCCAATCAGAGACAACACAACACACCTGCCTCTGATTGAGAACCATATTAGGCCAAACATAGAAACAGACAAACTAGACACACAACATAGAATGCCCACCCAGCTCACGTCCTGACCAACACTAAAACAAGCAAAACACACAAGAACTATGGTCAGAACGTGACACACTTTGTCATTATGGTGTAATTTTTTAATTCAGGCTGTACAAATTCTGGATTAAGTGAAGGGGTATAAATACTTTCTGAATACACTGTAATTCCTTTCAATTTACAACCCATTGCGAGACAGACAGGTAATTACAGTTTGTGGCGTTGTGTTGCTGGTTACATGTGTTCCCTGAGCAGGTTCCTAGTGTCTAAATGTCATTACAACAGTTGTTTACCTCATAGCAGTTAGAGAAATAGAACATTTAAGCAAGCCATTTGCCAACTCTTACAATATTAAACACAATAAGTGAGAAGTAGACATTGGTCTGATGCTAAAAAAGAAAGGAAATTTACATGAGCGCCACAATGCCTACTGAACTCATGCTCTACCAATGTTTTCCAGCACACAGCTTTGACCTACTACAGTTTCTATGTTGGTCTATTGTACTTCAAACAATGTGTAGGCAGGTTGCTTAGGATTCAAACCTTCTCAAACAGCCTAATTTTCCATACTCTCAGAGGAGGTGCTCCCACAATAATGTGACTTGTACTGCATACCTAAAATATAAAATATTGCATGCTTTCCAACTCACACTAAGACATTATCCCATTCCACTACTTTTTCAAACTTTAAAAATTATATGAAAGTAAGCTTTGCTTTTGTACTTACAAGACATTCAGGCTTGACTGAGTGAGCTATTTTGTCTTGTAGTAATTTATCTGGCACCTGCATGTTGTTCCTTGCATTTAAAATTTCAGCAATACACATCAGTGAGAAAAATATATATTTCATAATGACATTGTTTTTTGGTCAGTAGGTGTGAGGTCTGCAGAACCTGTCTAGTTTATTGACTTTCTGTGACTGTTGGCTAATCTACACAGTAAATTCTACAGTGTTAAATATGAAAAAGTAACATAGCATGACAGTGCTGAGTCTGTGGAACCAATACTCACCAGAATGCTACCTGCAAGTCACACTATACTGACTTGCAGTTCACATTGTGATCCTGCCACATTTAAGATATCCAATAGTGGAGCAAAGCGGAACAAATATTTCAATAATGGGTGCAAAAATCGAATTAACTGATTGGATTAGTTTAGAAAAAGTATGTTATTTCTCTTTATGTAACATAAGACTAATCAATCAATCAATGTACATGCACAAAGATAAATATTGAAACAAACAATTCCAAAAAGCAACCTGCAATAGAGCATTCTGGGAAATATGATAATGACAGGCATGGTTTTGGTTCAAAGTGATGTGTAAGAGTTTCAGGTCCCTTAATTAGGGTTAAAACAGGCCGTCAAAATAAGGTCTTATGAAATAAATATGGTATTGGGTTAAATATATACTCAACACAAATATATACACAAAATGCAACAATTTCAAAGATTTTACTGAGTTACAGTTCATATAAGGAAATCAGTCAATTGAAATAAATGCATTAGGCCCTAATCTATGTGTGGCCCTTGGAGGACATAGGCCCATCCACTGGGGAGCCAGGCCCAGCCAATCAGAAATAGTTTCCCCCCACAAACAGGCTTTATTACGGACAGAAATACTCCTCAGCACCCCCCAAACCCCCCTCAGATGATCCCGCAGGTGAAGAAACGGTTGTGAGGCCAGTTGAACGTCCTGCCAAACTATCTAAAACAATGTTGGATGCAGCTTATGATAGAAAGATGAACATTCAATTCTCTGGCAACAGCTCTGGTGGATGTTCCTGCAGTCAGTATGGCAATTGCACACTTTCTCAAAACTTGAGTTATCTGTGGCGTTGTGTGATTAAAGTGCACATTTTAAAGTGGCCTTTTATTGTTTCCAGCACAAGGTGCATCTGTGTAATGATCACACTGTTTAATCAGTTTATTGATGTGCCACAGCTGTCAGGTGGATGGATTATCTTGGTGAAGGAGAAATGCTCACTAACAGGAATGTAAACAAATTTGTGCCCAACATTTGAGAGAAATACGCTTTTTGTGCATATGGAAAATTTCTGGGATCTTTTATTTCAGCTAATAAAACATGGGGCCAACACTTTACATGTTGCATTTATATTTTTGTTCAGTATATATATATTTTTTAACAATAACATATTTGCTTAGGATCTCCCTTGGGCCCCGATTCCGACCCGAGTTAAATGAAACATAATTCCCGTTTTACGAACTGTGTATTCTGACCTTGAATTGTTTGAGGTGGAGCTCAAATAAATTAAGGTGTGGTGGAGGTGTGTCTACAGATGCGCCATATTCTGACCTTGATTTATTTACCTCATAAAAAACAATGAATAAAGTAGAGCAAACCTGCTGGTTTCAAGTGGGAAAAGAATGTACTTTCTTTTTTCCAATAGAAATCACAGCATTGTCAATGCACTATTGATAAGCTCTAGATAAATGAGTAATCCGTTTGGAGAAGGGGATTATAAATACACATAGCAATTGTTTTAGATTTTTTCCCTTATGATCCCTGGAGACCAAAGTGAAACGAGCCATATCGAAGCAAACTGAAAATTATATCAACATCATGTATTGTGACTCTTTTTCCACAGTGAAATAGGACATACTGTAAATAGCTGTGCCATTATTTGGAATTTTAATTGTGTGCCCTCATAATATGTGTGAATGAAATTTGGAGACCCAAGCTATAGGCTTCTATAGGGCTGAGCCTGCCGAGTTGATGTATGCGTTTAAAATGTTTTGTTTAAATGCCCTGGTTTGTTTCACGTGAAATATTAGCCATTATCGGGAGCCACCGTGAGTAATACCCACATACATGTATTTTTGCTTCATTCCATTCCATTCCGGTTAGCTTTCATTCCTCCGGCATGTCTTCGTACATTGTTCCTGAGGGTCCCTAGTATTAGTGGATCATAATAGGCTAATGTTGTGCAATAATTTGTGATATGTAGTGTATTTGAATCATTATGGAACTCAGACCACACATAGCAGGTTCAACATGGAGCCTGGTGCACGGCTCATCACGACTGTACCGTTGTCATACATTTCCATGATTAGTGAGAATTAGGGGAGATTTACAGGATTATTGTTCTACCCCTATTGTACAGTTCTTTCCACCTTCCAATATTTTATGGATTGAACTTCAATATGATAACTTTCAGGATGAATCAAACCACTGTATTTTTTATTCAGCAATATATTTTGTGCATAAAGGCTCTCCAAACCGTTATTTTTTCATACCTATTTACCTAACCCCAAATTGTGCCTAAATAATGTACAAATCAGATTATTTTTAAATGTATCAGTTGGTGCTGAAATGGAAACAAATATGAATAGATGTCTTTCTTTCATTGATTCCTATATTCTGACTCTGTTCTCTCCATGTATTCCATTGAATGAAAATTCCACGAGAAAATCTGTTGGCCAACAAGTGGGATATTTATTCAGAGAACACAAGGTAACCACACATGCAGAGCGTGCTACACAACTGAATAAGACAAATCTGAATACCAAATATTTGAGAAGTGTTTAGAAAAGGCACACATAGGCAAGACACAAATTCCTAAATCAGGATTGTGCCCTTGGTAAAAAGCCAAATGCATGAATGCTACTTCCATCTCACGCACTAACAAATACAGTCATGGATGGTAACGCAACAATTTACTTGAAAGGCAAGGCACTCTGGGAAATATTTGAATAAGGGTCTACACTTAGCAGTGTGTTAATTTAACACTGTTCCGGTGTATATGGGTCCACAGACTGCACACTTTCATTATTGATTTAAAACTCTGTGTTATTTAAATTTTATTTTGCACTGGAGCATTCACTGTGTGTGTAATATTGTCCTAAGCTCTGAACCACTTGTTTTGCAAACATAATCCTGTTTTATCAGTTGCTGTGTTGATCAATGGACAGTTCATTACCTCTGTCAAATGAATATGTAGCTTGAAGTTATGTTTGTATTTGTATTACTATCAAGGACATATTTGGAGTCCTTCCATACAATTTTCAACAAGTGAAATTACTGAATTGTCACATCCACGCTGGTGGCCTTTTTGGTTGTATAATGTCACTTTAGTTTAATTAGCCTGTGTATATAAAGAACAGCTAATTACATTCTCCCTCGTACACTGCAGACTATCCATTTTAACAATCTCCTCTAAGAGAGACTTTGATAGCAAGGAGCCCTATAGTGATATTCTCATGGTCGCATCATGTCATTAAACAACATGACATCACAGCCCATAGACTGTACTGTATAGCCTACAGCTCTGAGGTAGATGTGGATGTTCCAGGAGTCTCGCTGTCTGTAGGGCAGGGCTGCTTGGTGCCGTACAGCCTGGGGGCCCGGCAGGGTTTGTTTGTGGTTTGTTTGCCTGGGGGCTTGGTGGGTGGGTGTGGGGACGCCAGGGGAGCTAGGTGGTTTACCCACATCCCCACCCATCTCTCTGTCTGGCACCAGTCTGTCCCAGAGCCTCTGCAGGCGCTGGCCCTCGACTCTGGAGAAAAGACCTTTGTTTTCCCCAAAATATAGAACTATAGAACCATAGAATCCAAACACGATGACATAGTAGCCTGGAGTTGGGGATGTGCTGGAAGCAGTAGCAACATGTTAATGTCTGTAAATGTGTCTGTGTCTTTAGAATTTAACACTAAATCTCTTATTTTAGGCCTCTCTTTTTCATTTATTATTACATTGATTTGACAGGAACAGTACACATCAATCAACATTTCTGTATAAGTGCCCAAATTAAAACCTTTTCCAATGAAAGGTTTGTACCTGAACTAAAGATTTACAAATATGTTGAACATCAGTCCACTGCATGTACAGTACCAGTAGACTACTGTGACTTTTAAAGGACGTGGCGATTTCTCAACCGGAAAGTTTTGAGGATTAACAATGTGATTGCATTAGCAGGCCTGGAAGCCCAGAGACAGCCATTCATTATGGTTAGGGTGAATTGTTGCTTCCTCTAACTTGGTCCCGAAGACATTTATTTTCATTCTGGTGAAAAACCACATGATTTCACTTGTGGAAAATCACATGTGAAAATTCCATGCATATGTCGAAATCTGATTTCACATGAAATTTCACATGTGAAATCATACGGTTTTTGGAACACTTTGCAAGTGATGATATTTCACATGATGTTTCACAAAGGTGTCATAAATATGTCCCAAGAACATCACACAGTCACAGTGTTTTCAACTTACAGTACATAAATGATGACACACTTTGAAATACATCATATGTGTTTATTTATACTGTAATTATTCAACATATCCTCACCTGGGATTTGAACATACTACCTCTTGGTTCACAGCATTCCAATCTTCCTGCAACACCACCAGGTCTGTGTCAATAATTTATTTAACCTATATTGCTACACATTGGAAATCTCAGCTTTCTTAAATATACACTTATATTTATCATAGTGATTCAACTATATAGAAAACCCTTAAATTGCTGAAATAATTACATTCAATCAATGATGAGAGAATAGTCAGGTTATCTGATGGTTAACTAACATAGCAGTGCAGAGGTGTATTATAGGTAAGGAATCGGTAGAGTGATCATATCAAATGTTTCGTATTGATTGAAGATTTTTACGCTATTTTAGCTGAACAGCATACAAATTACCTTAAAAACCCACATCATGTTATTACTTCCGTTACAAAAAATAAAACGTGAAATGTGAAAATCGAATTTGCACATGTGGGGGAATTGCATTTTCACATGTAAAAAAACATTCACATGCGAAAATCTAATTTGCAGTTTTGCATGTGAAAAACGTTAAAATGTTGTGACATGTACAGATGTAGGATCTAATTTTGATCACTCTTTTGTTGCTGAGAATTTTCCTGCAAAGCAGGAAATGCTAACTTGTAGTGTATTTTAGTTTTAAAAAGTATTCTAAAGTTTGTAATTTCCACTTTAACATTTCAAACTTGATTTTCCCCAAAGAAAAATATATCAACCTCCACAAAAATGTCCATTAATTATAATCCACATATCCATTCACATGTCCTGTTGCTGCAGTATTGTCCTGCTTTAGCAAACTGGCTAAAATTTAAATCTTACAGTGCCTTGAAAAAGTATTCATCCCCCTTGGCGTTTTTCCTATTTTGTTTCATTGCAACCGGTAATTTAAATTGATTTTTATTTGGATTTCATGTAATGAACATACACAACATAGTCCAAAAAATAAAAAAATTCAAAAAATTCAACAAAAACAAAAAACGGAAAAGTGGTGCGTGCATATGTATTCACCCCCTTTGCTTTGAAGCCCCTAAATGAGATCTGGTGCAACCAATTACCTTCAGAAGTCACATAATTAATTAAATAAAGTCCACCTGTGTGCAATCTAAGTGTCACATGGTCTTTCACATGATCTCAGTATATATACACCTGTTCTGAACAGACCCCAGAGTCTGTAACACCACTAAGCATCAGATAAGATGGCGCCGGAGCAGAAGGCAGATGTTTTACGTGCCCCCAACCTATTGTGTTTTTTTGTTTGTTTATCTGTATTGTTTGTAACTTCTTTTTTTACTCTTTTTGTACATAATGTTGCCACTACCATCTCTTATGACCGAAAATAACTTCTAGACATCAGGACTGCGATTACTGACCACAGACTAGCGGAAACCTTTTTCTTTCTTTCACTACTCTGACGAGCCCGAGAATATACTGCTCCCTCGGGAACAGGCCCCGACCCCAGTGATCTGCGTGAAGAGGAGGTGTAGAAAGAGAGGCCGGAGAGCAGGCTGCCTTCTGAGATGTCGGAGGCGATCGAATAAACCCCCAATTCCCCTCAATTCTGCTAGCAAACATGCAATCTTTGGACAATATAATGGATGAGTTACTGGGAAGATTAAACTACCAACGGGACATTAAAAACTGTAACATCTTATGCTTCACGGAGTCATGGCTAAACTACGAGAATTTCAACATACAGCTGGCTGGTTATACGATATACCGGCAGGATAGAACAGCGGCGTCTAGTAAGACAAGGGGCGGCGGTCTATGTATTTTTGTAAACAACAGCTGGTGCACGATATCTAAGGAAGTCTCAAGGTATTGCTCGCCTGAGGTAGAGTTTCTCATGATCAGCTGTAGACCACACTACCTACAGAGAGACTTTTCATCTGTATTCTTTGTAGCTGTTTAAATACCACCACAGTCAGAGGCTGGCACTAAGATAGCATTGAATGAGCTGTATTCCATCATAAGGAAACAAGAAAACGCTCACCCAGAGGCGGCACTCCTAGTAGCCGGGGCATTTAATGCAGGGAAACTTAAATCAGTTTTACCAAATTTCTATCAGCATGTGCAACCAGAGGGAAAATAACTCTGGACCACCTATACTCCACACACAGAGATGCATACAAAGCTCGCCCTCCATTTCGCAAATCGGACCATAATTCCATCCTCCTGATTCCTGCTTACAAGCAAAAATGAAAGCAGGAAGCACCAGTGACTAGATCAATAAAAAAGTGGTCAGATGAAGCAGATGCTAAGCTACGGGACAGTTTTGCTAGCACAGACTGGAATATGTTCCGGGATTCCTTCAATGGCATTGAGGAGTACACCACATCTGTCATCGGCTTCATCATTAAGTGCGTCGATGACGTTGCCCCCACAGTGACCGTACGTACATACCCAACCAGAAGGCATGGATTACAGGCAGCATCCGCACTGAGCTAAAGGCTAGAGCTGCCGCTTTCAAGGAGCGGGACTCTTACCCGGAAGTTTATAAGAAATCCCGCTATGCCCTCCGACGAACCATCAAACAGGCAAAGCATCAATACAGGACTAAGATTGAGTCATACTACACCGGCTCTGACGCTCGTCGGATGTGGCAGGGCCTGCAAACCATTACAGACTACAAAGGGAAGCACAGCCGAAAGCTGCCCAGTGACAAGAGCCTACCGGACAAGCTAAACTACTTCAATGCTCGCTTTGAGGCAAATAACACTGAAACATGCATGAGAGCACCAGCTGTACCGGAAGACTGTGTAATCACACTCTCCGCAGCCGATGTGAGTAAGACCTTCAGACAGGTCAATATTCACAAGGCCGCAGGGCCATACGGATTACCAGGACGTGTACTGCGAGCATGCGTTGACCAACTAGCAAGTGTCTTCACTGACATTTTCTACCTCTCCCTGTCCGAGTCTGTAATACCAACATGTTTTATGCAGATCACCATAGTGCCTGTGCCCAAGAACACTAAGGTAACCTGCCTAGGTGACTACCGACCCGTAGCACTCACGTCTGTAGCCATGAAGTGCGTTGAAAGGCTGGTCGTGGCTCACATCAACACCATCATATATCCCAGAAACCCTAGACCCACTCCAATTTGCATACCGCCCCAACAGATCCACATATGATGCAGTCTCTATTGCACTACACACTGCCCTTTCCCACCTGGAGTAAAGGAACACCTATGTGAGAATGCTATTCATTGACTACAGCTCAGCGTTCAACACCATAGTGCCTTCAAAGCTCATCAATAAGCTAAGGACCCTGGGACTAAACTCCTCCCTCTGCAACTGGATCCTGGACTTCCTGACGGGCCGCCCCCAGGTGGTAAGGGTAGGTAACAACACATCCGCCACGCTGATCCTCAACACTGGGGCCCCTCAGGGGTGTGTGCTCAGCCCCTTCCTGTACTCCCTATCCACTCATGACTGCACGGCCAGGCACGACTACAACACCATCATTACATTTGCCGATGACACAACAGTGGTAGGCCTGATCACCGAAAATGACGAGACAGCCTAAAGGGAGGAGGTCAGAGACCTGGCCGTGTGGTGCCAGGACAACAACCTCTCTCTCAACATGATCAAGACAAAGGAGATGATTGTGGACTACAGGAAAAAGAGGACCGAGCATGCCAACATTCTCATCGATGGGGCTGCAGTGAAGCAGGTTGAGAACTTCAAGTACCTTGGTGTCCACATCACCATCAAACTAACATGGTCCAAGCACACCATGCCAGTCGTGAAGCGGGCACGACAAAACCTATTCCCCCTCAGGAGACTGAAAAGATTTGGCATGGGTCCTCAGATCCTCAAAAGGTTCTACAGCTGCACCATCGAGAGCATCCTGATTGGTTGCATCACTGCCTGGTATGGCAACTGCTCGGCCCCCGACCGCAAGGCACTACAGAGGGTAGTGCGAACGGCCCAGTACATCACTGGAGCCAAGCTTCCTGCCATCCAGGACCTCTATACCAGGTGGTGTCAGAGGAAGGTCCTAAAAAGACTCCAGCCACCCTAGTCATAGACTGTTCTCTCTGCTACCACACGGCAAGCGGTACCGGAGCACCAAGTCTAGGTCCAAGAGGCTTCTAAACAGCTTCTACCCCCAAGTCATAAGACTCCTGAACATCTAGTCAAATGGCTAACCAGACTATTTGCATTGCCCCCCCCGCCTCCCTTCTCCACACCACTGTCACTCTCTGTTGTCATCTATGCATAGTCACTTTAATTAACTCTACCTACATGAACATACTACCTCAAATAACCTTTGCCCCCGCACATTGACTCTGTACCGGCACCTCCCTGTATATATTGTTATTTTTCACTGCTGCTCTTTAATTACTTGTTACTTTTATCTCTTATTATTACCTGTATTTTTTTAAACTATGCTGTTGGTTAGGGGCTCGTAAGTAAGCATTTCACTGTAAGGTCTACATCTGTTGTATTCGTCCCATGTGACTCATATAATTGGATTTGATTTGATCACCAAGCAAGCGGCACCATGAAGACCAAACAGGTCAGGGACAAAGTTGTGGAGAAGTACAGATCAGGGTTGGGTTATAAAAAAATCTCAGAAACTATGAACGTCCCACTGAGCACCATTAAATCCATTATTAAAAAATGGAAAGGATATGGCACCACAACAAACCTGCCAAGAGAGGGCTGCGCACCAAATGTCACAGACCAAGCAAGGAAGGCATTAGAGGCAACAAAGAGACCAAAGATAAACCTGAAGGAGCTACAAAGCTCCACAGCAGAGATTGGAGTATCTGTCCATAGGACCACTTTAAGTCGTACACTCCACAGAGCTGGGCTTTACGGAAGAGTGGCCATAAAAAAGCCATTGCTTAAAGAAAGAAATGAGCAAACACGTTTGGTGTTCGCCAAAAGGCATTTGGGACACTCCCCAAACATATGGAAGAAGGTACTCTGGTCAGCTTTTTAGCCATCAAGGAAAATGCTATGACTGGTGCAAACCCAACACCTCTCATCACCCCGAGAACATCATTCCCACAGTGAAGTATGGTGGTGGCAGCATCATGCTGTGGGGATGTTTTTCATCAGCAGGGAATGGGAAACGGGTCAGAATTGAAGGAATGATGGATGGCGTTAAATACATGGCAAATCTTGAGGGACACCTATTTCAGTCTTCCAGAGATTTGAGACTGGGACGGAGGTTCACCTTACAACAGAACAATGACCCTAAGCATACTGCTAAAGCAACACTCGAGTGGTTTAAGGGGAAACATTTAAATGTCTTGGAATGGCCTAGTCAAAGCCCAGACCTCAATCCAATTGAGAATCTGTGGTATGACTTATAGATTGCTGTACACCAGTGGAACCCATCCAACTTGAAGTGTTGCCTTGAAGAATGGGCATAAATCCCAGTGGCTAGATGTGCCAAGCTTATAGAGACATACCCCAAGAGGCTTGCAGCTATAATTACTGCAAAAGGTGGCTCTACAAAGTATTGACTTTGGGAGGGTGAATAGTTATGCATGCTCAAGTTTTCTGTTTTTTTGTTTTATTTCTTGTTTATTTCACAATAAAACATATTTTGCATCTTCAAAGTGATAGGTATGTTGTGTAAATCAAATGATTCAAAATATATTTTAATTCCAGGTTGTAAGGCACCAAAATAGGAAAAATGCCAAGGGGGGTGAATACTTTATATCTTTAGTTTCATGGTATCACATGTTGAAAATTTGCATCCCCATGTTGTCACATTTATTTCACATGAGATCATGTTTTACATGTGCTCCAATGTTTTCACATGTATAGTTTCATGTTATCACATTTTGCTTTTACATGTTGTCACATGTTATCCCATTCATTTCACATAAGATCACACGTGATCGCATGAAATTCATGTCATTTTTCCATAAGGGATAACTCTCTTAAATATTGGTCCCACTATGTCTTCTTGAACAGCTACAGATGTTGGATCTTAATTTGACAGTCAATCCAGGCAAATGTATTCAGGTCATTCCAGGCAAATGTATGAAGCATGTGTAGAGTATAATCTAATCCTCTTTATGGGGTGGAAGGGTAGCCTAGTGGTTAGAGCGTTGGTCTAGGAACCGAAAGGTTGCTAGATTGAATCTCTGAGCTGACAAGGTAAAAATCTGTCGTTCTGCCCCTGAACAAGGCAGTTAACCTACTGCTCCTAGGCTGTCATTGAAAATAAGAATTTGCTCATAACTGACTTGCCTAGTTAAATAAAGGTTTAAAAAAAAATCGCTCTGTTTGAGTTTTATTGTCCACTGCATTTGTTTTTGCTTCCAACACTCAGCTGTGTTGGAACCATGTAACCCAGAACAGAACCAACACAAACAGTCACCTAACCCCATGGTAAGCTCTACAAGACTACCACTCACTCAGACATACAGGCAGGCAGACAGGCAGCTCTCTCTCTCTCTCTATGGAGAATCAGTCAGAGTGAAAGAATGGCCTCAGGGAGATTGAGCGAGAGAGAGATATGTATGGATAAACCACTTCTCCAATCATTTTGGCACTATAACAAAGAACAAACAGCAAAAACATATATGTGATCAATTACAAATCTTAGAATCAGCTATTAAAGACTACCAGAACCCACTGGATTCTCCAATTACATTGAAAGAACCACAGGACAAAATACAAACCCTCCAACCCAAAAAAGGCCTGTGGTGTTGATGGTATCCTAAATGAAATGATCAAATATACAGACCACAAATTCCAATTGGCTATATTAAACCCTTTAACATCCTCCTCACTTCTGGCGTCTTCATCAATACTTGGAACCAAGGACAGCCCAATCCGGCAGGTAGCCTAGTGGTTAGAGCGTTTGGCCAGTAACCGAAAGGTTGCTGGATTCAATCCCCGAGCTGACAAGGTAAAAATCTGTCTACATTATCATTAACAGCAGGCTTGTTCATTTCCTCATTGAAAACAATGTACTGAGCTCATGTCAAATTACCGTATGACCACCTAAAAGGAAGTAATTCCCAAACCTTCCATAACAAAGCCATCACCTACAGAGAGATGAACTTAGAGATGAATCCTCTAAGCAAGCTGGTCCTGGGGCTCTGTTTGTGAACAGAGCCCCAGGACAGCAGCAGCAACACAATTAGACCCAACCAAATCATGAGAAAACAAAAATATTATGACTTGACACATTGGAAAGCATTAACAAAAAAACGGAGAAAACTGGAATGCTATTTGGCCCTAAACAGAGTACACAGTTGCAGAATATCTGACCACTGTGACTGACCCAAAATTAAGGAAAACTTTGACTATGTACAGACTCAGTGAGTCTTACTATTGAGAAAGGCCGCCGTAGGCAGACCTGGCTTTCAAGAGAAGACAGGCTATGTGCACACTGCCCACAATATGAGGTGGAAACTGAGCAGCACTTCTTAACCTCCCGCCAAATGCATGACCATATTAGAGACACATATTCCCTTCAGATTACACAGACCCACAAAGAATTCCAAAACAAATCCAATTTTGATAATCTCCCAAATCTATTGGGTGAAATACCAGTGTGCCATCACAGCAGCAATTTTTGTGACCTTTTGCCACAAGAAAAGGGCAACCAGTGAAGAACAAACACCATTGTAAATATAACCCATATTTATGTTTATTTATTTTCCCTTTTGTACTTGAACTATGTGCACATCGTTACAACACTGTACAAAGCCATAATATGACATTTGAAATGTTTCTATTATTTTGAAACTTTTGTGAGTGTAATGCTTACTGTTCATTTTTGATTGTTTATTTCACTTTTGTTTATTATGTATTTCACTAGCTTGGCAATGTAAACGTATGTGTCCCATTGCCAATAAAGCCCTTCGAAGTGAATTATATTGAGGGAGAGAGAGAGAGAGAGAGAGAGAGAGTGCATGCAGGCGTGGTTGTGTGTGTGCAATGTGTGAATGTGTTCTCGTCAGTTAAAAGACCATGCTCCAACTGCCATTAGGCTTGCCCTCTACTGCCCCTACACAGCCACGGGCTTTCACTATTCTGTCCCTGACTGCTCTACAGGGCAGGGACATTACAGGGGAAAGGAATGTCAAACTATCTTATCCCTGCTGGCCATTAGTTGCCATAGCAGCAACACCCAATGTTAGGATGACATAGATGCTGCGTCCCAAATGGTATCCCATTCCATATAAAGTGCACAACTTTTGACCCATAGGGCTCTGGTAAAAAAAGTAGGGCACTAAGTAAGGAATAGTGTGTCATTTGGGACGCAGCCCGAAGGAGAAGTGGCCTATCGGGCGCCACCCTGCAGGATTATTGATAATTGGGAAATATTTATGGTTCTCCTTGGCGGTAATGGCCCTAGCTTTATTTATCTAGAGATAAGGATGTATTGCTTTTATGGCCAGGGACAAAACAATTACAAGATCCAGAGATCCAGGGCAAACAACCTGTTGAGCCCTGCTGGCTATATGTGTTTAAGGCCAGGACTGGGCCAGCCTGGGTTTAGGTTTTATACTATACATCACTTATAGTAAATAATGACCTTATAATGAATAATGGAGGCATATCTGTTTTCAACACCCACAGGGTGAGAGAGAGAGCGAAGAGAGAGAGAGAGGAAAAGAGAGAGAGAAACAAAGAGAGATAGACATACTACTACCGTCTCTATCTCTGTTGTCACTGTACTTACAATACATGGAAGCTCTCGTGGGTGATATAGGCGATATGGTGAGTGCTCTCGTGGATTTATCCAGATGGCTGAAGTGGCATTGCTTTATGGTAAAGTAGAGGCTGAGGAGGGTCAGGGTGGTGATGCATCTGTGGCACCGGGCAGCAGGTGGAATTGTGGGAAAGATAGTATTAACATAATTTTAATAGCAGGGTAATGTAATCTGAAAGTGATTCTCATCCATTCTTCCAGAACGACTGGAATTTCAGTTGGATGGTTGATCAGAATAACTCAAAGCTAGTCTACAGAGTAGAGGATGTCAGTCAAGGGCATGGATGTTTGCAGAGAGCAGCAGAAACCATGGTAGTGGTACACTCGGCTGTAGCGGAGAGGAGGGCTTTCAGCGCTAAGTGCTCTCCCGCCACACTAATGTAGGAGGTTATTTTAGGAAGGGGAGGCATTGGCTTTAAAAAAGGGTCTCTCTCTGATCCGTAATGAAGCCAGGTTAGGCAAATATTTAGATTTAAACCCCATATGATACCCACTCACTCCAAACATCGACTGTCCACGCTCCCCACTCCCTGCTCCCCGGCCCCACGAGGAAGGAGGAATAACACTCTCTGGGCCTGTCCCTAATGGAACCTTATTCCCTATATAGTACACTACTTTTGACTAGAGCTCTATGGGCCCTGTCAAAGTAGTGCACTATAAAGGGAAAAGGGTGCCATTTGGAATACAGATCTCTCTCCCAGCCACAGCCAGTCAATGAAATCTTTTCCTCCATTTTTCTGCATTTACTCAAACCATTCTTACTTCACAAATTACCTCCCGGTCAGTCTTAGAATCACAAGTAGGAAATAAGTGGCCAATTATATTGTTATTCTGTAGTGATCATGTCATAGAATCGCTCACAATTATGGCTTGAATGATTCAATTCACTTTTTACTCTTCCTATATTTTTCCAATACTTGCCTTGCCCTCCCGTCTCAACAGTCAGCAGCACAGACACCACATTGTGGAAGACCAACCTTGTGAGTTAAACGTGACCCAGGCTTAAAACAAAGCGGTGAAAATGTGTGACTCAGTTATCGGATTCAGTGGAGCTATGCTAGACTTCCAGACAGGCCTGCATTGATGTGAAAGTGTTGCCCCTCCTCGGTGACCCCAAGGCAGGGGACTGTTGGGGCCGGCTGGGGGTAGGCGGTGGGCCCCGGCCCAGGGTGCGATGGTTATCACTGGAGTAGGGTTACAGGGAGCAGGGTTGGGGCAGGCTGGGGCGCCCCCCTCCAACCACAGAGAGCCACTGTTCCTCCAGCGGTCCCAGCAGAGCATGGGCCCAGCCACCACACAAACACTGCTCAACAACCACACATGCACAGAAAACACATACTGCTCCACACAGACGCATGCACACACACACACGCATGCACACACACACACACACACACACACACACACACACACACACACACACACACACGCTCCAGGAAAAAGAGGAATCTGGAATCTGCTCCAACAGGTGCCTCTAATCTAGTCACCGAGCTCACCCTGTGTCACACACACACACACACACACACACACACACACACACACACACACACACACACACACACACACACACACACACACACACACACACACACACACACACACACACACACACACACACACACACACACACACACACACACACACACACACACACACAGCATGTCAAGGCCTGCCCGGACGCCCAGTAGCCAGACCAGGCTTCCTCATCCTGAGAGACCCATCTTATCTCCCCCTCCATCAGGCCTCTCTTCAAAGACACTCCTATCTGCTGGGAGGAAGGGTGGAGGGTGGTGTGCTGGGGCCAGGGGCCAGGGGCAAGGGGCCAGGGGGGCAGAAGGTGGAGGGGAGACACACACACACACATCCCCTCTATAGCTATAGCTTGTATGCTGGCTTCTGTTTTTCCCACACACACTAGCTGCCATTCTGACCTATAAGCCAGGCCGCGTGACCAGGCCGTGTGTCCCCAGTCCCATTTCACAGAGACAAACTATGTTTAACATTTATCTGTGCACTGAAAAAGAACACAGACAGGCTGCTCACTGATACACCCAAATATGCTGTTCTAAACTGACAGCAAGCAGAGAAGATAACTATTCTCAAAGTCCTGTCCAATATAAATTTGGAGAAAATGCCAGTCATGTTTTAACCTGTGACTCAGAACTGAGAGCGGGTAAGCAAAGCATTAATGTAATATCCATATAATTAGGAATTAGAATACTAGAATCGAAGTCTCGAGGTATTGCTCACCTGAGGTAGAGTACCTTATGAAAAGCTGTAGACTACACTACTCTACCAAGAGAGTTCTCATCTATATTATTTGTAGCCGTCTATTTACCACCACAGAGATGCTGGCACTAAGACCGCACTCAACCAACTCTTTAAGGCCAAACAAACAAGAAAATGCTCACCCAGAAGCGGCACTCCTAGTGGCCGGGGACTTTAATGCAGGAAAACTTCAATCCGTTTTACCTAATTTCTACCAGCATGTCACATGTGCAACCAGAGGAAAATAAACTCTAGACCACCTTTACTCCACACACAGAGATGCATACAGAGCTCTCCCCCGCCCTCCATTTGGCAAATCTGACCATAATTCTATCCTCCTGATTCCTGCTTATAAGCAAAAACTAAAGCAGGAAGTACCAGTGACTCGCTCAATACGGAAGTGGTCAGATGACACGGATGCTATGCTACAGGACTGTTTTGCTAGCACAGACTGGAATATGTTCCGGGATTCATCCAATGGCATTGAGGAGTATATCACCTCAGTCATCGGCTTCCTCAATAAGTGCATCGACAACGTAGTCCCCATAGTGAGCGTACGTACAGTACATATCCCAAGCAGAAGCCATGGATTACAGGCAACATCCGCATTGAGCTAAAGGCTAGAGCTGCTGCTTTCAAGGAGCGGGACACTAAACCAGGACACCTATAAGAAATCCCGCTATGCCCTCAGATGATCCATCAAACAAGCAAAGCGTCAATACAGAATTAAGATTGAATCCTACTACAACTGCTCTGATGCTAGTCGGATGTGGCAGGGTTTGAAAACTTTTATGGACTACAAAGGGAAACCCAGACGTTAGCTGCCTAGTGACGCAAGCCTACCAGACGAGCTAAAAGCCTTTTATGCTCGCTTCGAGGCAAGCAACACTGAAGCATGCACATGAGCACCAGCTGTTCTGCATGACTGTGTGATAACGCTCTCTATAGCCGATGTGAGCAAGACCTATAAACAGGTCAACATTCACAAAGCCGCGGGGCCAGATGGATTACCAGGACGTGTACTCAAAGCATGCACGGACCAACTGGCAAGTGTCTTCACTGACATTTTCAACCTCTCCCTGAACGAGTCTTTAATATCTACATGTTTCAAGCAGACCACCATAGTCCCTGTGTCGGCGGCCTTGAAGTGCATTGAAAGGCTGGTCATGGCTCACATCAACAGCATCCTCCCGGATACCCTAGACCCACTCTAATTCGCATACCGCCCCAACAGATCCACAGATGACGCAATCTCAATCGCACTACACACTGCCCTTTCCCACCTGGACAAAGGAACACCTATGTGAGAATGCTATTCAGTGACTACAGCTCAGCGTTCAACAACATAGTGCCCTCAAAGCTTATCAATAAGCTAAGGACCCTGGGACTAAACACCTCCCTCTGAAACTGGATCCTGGACTTCCTGACGGGCCGCCCCCAGGTGGTAAGGGTAGGCAACAACACGTTTGCCACGCTGATCCTCAACACTGGGGCACCTCAGGGGTGTGTACTTAGTCCCCTACTGTACTCCCTGTTCACGCATGACTGCGTGGGCAAACACGACTCCAACACCATCATTAAGTTTGCTGAAGACTCAACAGTGGTAGGCCTGATCACCGACAACGATGAGACAGCCTATAGGTAAGAGGTCAGAGACCTGGCAGTGTGGTGCCAGGACAACAACCTCTCCCTCAATGTGAGCAAGACAAAGGAGCTGATCGTGGACCACAGGAAAAGGCGGGCCTAACAGGCCCCCATTAACATCAACGGGGCTGTAGTGGAGTGGGTCGAGAGTTCCTTGGTGTCCACATCACCAGCGATCTGTCATGGTCCAAACACACCAAGACAGTCGTGAAAAGGGCACAACAAAACCTTTTCCCCCTCAGGAGAATGAAAAGATTTGGAATGGGTCCCCAGATCCTCAAAAAGTTTTACAGCTGCACCATCGAGAGTACCCTGACCGGTTGCATCACTGCCTGGTATGGCTACTGCTCGGCATCTGACCGTAAGGCGCTACAGAGGGTAGTGCGTATGGCCCAGTACATCACGGGGGGCCAAGCTGGGGCCAAGCTTCCTGCAATCCAGGACCTTTAAAATAAGTGGTGTCAGAGGAAAGCACATAAAATTGTCAGACTCCAGTCACCCAAGTCATAGACTGTTTTCTCTGCTACCACACGGCAAGCAATACCGGAGCGCCAAGTCTAGGATCAAAAGGCTCCTTAACAGCTTCTACCCCCAAGCCATAATACTGCTGAACAATTAATCAAATAGCCACCGGACTATTACATTGACCACCCCATTTGGACAGTCTTGATAGAACATTTTGAACAGAAATGCAATGGTTCATTGGATCAGTCTAAAACTTTGCACATACACTGCTGCCATCTAGTGGCCAAAATCTAAATTGCATCTGGGCTGGAATAATACATTATGGCCTTTCTCTTGCATTTCAGAGATGATGGTACAAAAAAAAGAATGTTGGTTTGTTCTTTGTATTAACTTTTACCAGATCTATTGTGTTATATTCTACTACATTCCTTTCGCATTTCCACAAACGTCAAAGTGTTTCCTTTCAAATGGTACCAAGAATATGCATATCCTTGCTTCAGGGCCTGAGCTACAGGCAGTCAGCTGTCATTTTAGGTGAAATATATATTTTTTAAATGGGGCGGATCCTTAAGAGGTACATTTTTAGAGGCTATTTATACAGAACATTGATATGAAACCGATATAAACTGTATTTATAATTCTATGACAATATTTTAGGTTGACTATAATTCCAATACACACTTTTTGATACAGCCTTACTTTTATTTTCCTGCATAAGAAAAAGAAGGAAATGCATCACCTATGCCTCTACTGCCATTCATTCCAATTACATTGGTTTTGGATTTCTCCCTGACCAAGATGGCTGCCGTTTTCCCCCATTATGGAACTTTGAGGGTTTATGACAGTCACTCTAGTAATTTAATAGGATCACTATACTCAGAGTTGATAATCATGTAGTAATTAGGAATTCCCCTTGACCACGGCCACAAATTGGGGAAAACAAACATTGTTTACAATTGACCCCATTGTAAGAAAACCAAATTCGTCGTAGTTTTTTTTGTTACACAGAAATAACAAAACATATCTATAAGCTGCTGTGTTGTTCAATGTACACGTACCCAGGTCAAAAACCCTGACCTACGGTCCGCAATGGTCACACGTAGGGAAATAGAGCCTATCAGAAGAGCCCTGTGGCTTCATGCTATTCGGCATGGGAGAGTGGGAAATGTGGGGACCCGGTGTCCACATAGGCTACATGTAACTATGTGGAAAACTATTAATCACAGGTAAGACATGTAACTTGTTTAGTATAGTCAGTTTGTAACTCCACTCACTACTTGTAGCTGTATAGTCTGTTTGTTTGTGTTATTGGTCTTGGCTAGCTTAATGTTCCAGTCGGTAGCTAGCCCTCACTCACGTGGCTGCTAGCACAATCATGAAAAGGGGCATGAGGGAACCCCTACAATATTATGTTTTTCTAAGTAGTGAGAACGCTCGGGAGCAGGCAATGTTGAAAAGTCATCTTTAGGTATTTCGTACTTTTCTTAAATGTAATTGACTGAAACAAGCAGCATTTGAAAAAGGTCAAGTTTTTGCTGTGAGCCAATGGGGTAACCTAGGTAACCACTAGTTGTTTTCCCCACAGGCGGGCAGGGCAGCAACATTCTATCTAATACCGACTAGGACGATGTAATATATCTTCGCAGCGAAACGGGACAGACTGTGTTTAAATCAAAACTGTTACCGCCCGGCCCAATGGCAAATGGTTAACCAGAGCAGAGCAGCTCAGTCTAGGCGACAGCTACTGATAGGGCCAGATAAGACAAGGGCTGTCTACCAAATGGGTTCTTGAGAGCAATGCCATAGGCAAACTATTTCAGGGTCTCTGAAGAACCATAAATGGCATGGTTCTTTGAAGAACCATATGAACATTTTAAACCAGAAATGTTACAGGACTGGAATTGAATAAGCTTTATTAGCATATTTCCCAATGTACCTTTCAAGTAAAACATTTTATTACTACTACCACCGTTGACTGTGTTTGCTAGTGACAGAGACATGGTTGTTGCATTCATTTCAGTCCTGTGGCCTTCACCAAGTGAGATCTTAAGTGAATATGTTGTCATTAAAATTCAATCATTTTCAGAAGACCTTCTTTCGATGGCCTAATTTTACCCTGATACATTGCCCTGAATCTCATAGTTCACAGGCCACATCAGGTCTGCAAGTCACATTATGCTGGCTTGCAAAGTGATGTGTAATTCCTATTGGAATCCAGCCAGAATGGGGATATCTAACATTTACAATTTTTGTTCACCGGCAACCTGCATTCAGAAAACTTCCAGGGTTGGGAAGACTAAGATATGAGGCTATCTAAAACATCTAAACAGGAACAACCATTTCAGTAACAGGTGCAATAAGTTACAGATTGGAATAGTTTAGGAAAATGTATGCTATTAATGTTTGAGTAGCATAAGATTAATCAATACATTTTTTATATTTTAGTCATTTAGCAGACGCTCTTATCCAGAACAACTTATAGGAGCAATTAAGATTAAGTGCCTTGCTCAAGGGTACATCGTCAGATTTGTCACCTAGTCAGCTCGGGGATTCAAACCAGCAACCCTTTGGTTACTGGCCCAACACTGCCTACCTAAAAATCAACCTGCAATAGAGCATGCTGGGAAATATGATAATAATGGGCGTGGTTTGGTTCAACTCTGGTTATTAACATCAACACTGTTTTACACCACTGAGTGTTAATTTAATCCTTGAATCTACACTAGAAATGTTACACTGAAAAATCAACACTAGTTAACATTGGACAATTTGTTGTGTGCTATGAAAGGGACACTTCTGAAGGCTTTGATACATTTCAAGAACCTTTTAGAATTCTTAAGAACCGTAGATGCCAAGTCAAGAACCCCACACCTAACTCAAAAGTTCTTTATCTGGCTAGAATTCTCCAAGAAACCTTAAGGGCTGTGACCTTGGCTTTCTTGGCACAGCCCTACAATTACAATGGTAATTATCATAATAAAAATACAACTAGTAAATATGCTTCCTCCGGGTTCTAGTTCTGAATGATCAAGATGTCATGTTATCTGTCTGGGATTTGACTGTATCGCCTGGGGTTGTTTCTATTGGCAGGGCGTAATTCTGGTCTTATGAAGCTCTGTGTGTGTGTGTGTGTGTGTGTGTGTGTGTGTGTGTGTGTGTGTGTGTGTGTGTGTGTGTGTGTGTGTGTGTGTGTGTGTGTGTGTGTGTGTGTGTGTGTGTGTGTGTGTGTGTGTGTGTGTGTGTGTGTGTGTGTGTGTGTGTGTGTGTGTGTGTGTGTGTGTGTGTGTGTGTGTGTGTGTGTGTGTGTGTGTGTGTGTGTGTGTGTGTGTGTGTGTGTGTGTGTGTGTGGCGCTGTTGGAGCTGACCTGTTCCTCTAATTGGAGCAAGTCCAAGGTTGGGGATCAGTAATCAATGGAGGGCTTTGTCTTTTAACTCATCTTATAACTTTAGACAAATTTAGACAAGCCTACATGCGGTTGTATTCTCCGTAGAATTTTGATGATGTGACATTTCTTCTTTGGATGCAGGAGGGAGGAGGGTTTGTGGTGGCTCCGCTGGTCAGAGCCGAGACTAGAGGGCATCTGGGATCTATTTGGAGTGTGCGTGTGCATGCGTTCAAGTGCGCTCGTTTGTGTGTGTCTATGTGTGTGTGCAGCGATGGGAGAGCTGACCCGGTGACTTTTGGTGTTATTGGAGCAGTCTGGGTCCCCCTGGGGCTCTGGACACAACAACCGACGGAACGTCCAACAGTTTTCTGCCTCATCTCTCATTCTATCACTCTCCCCACTGAGCCTTTGGTGAGAGAAGCCAAAGGTGTGTGTGTGTCTCTGAATAAGTGTGTGTGTTTGTGCTTAATGTGTGGTTTATTTGGCGGCATCAGTCAAATGAATGTGTTCCACAGATGTCTGTGAGTGAGCAGAGAAGAGAGGAGAACGAGGACAGCAGGAAGTTATCACATGGGTTAGGGGTATGTAAGTCCTCCCGTTTGTCAAACAGAAAGCAGCAAAATAGACTTGGTAAAGGGTTTCAACACATTAAGAGAGGATACATGGTGACAGCCTTCAGAGACGGAAGGAGGCTGGTGTCAATACTGAAGATAGACAGTAGAATAATCACACCCTATTCCCTACAAAGTGCACTACTTTTGACCAGAGCACTATAAAGGAAATAGGATGCTAATGGGACGCATCCTAGGACAGTTGTGACAAACCGCCAGTCAAACAATTCCCCAGAGCACATGCAGTACAGTAACACAACACAAAAACACTTTATTTTTCTCTCTACATTGTTTGGAAAGGCCCATAAGTAAGCATTTCACTGTTAGTCTTCGCCTGTTGTTTACAAAGCATGTGACAAATACAATTTCATTTGATTCATAGCAAAGTCATTTATTTTCATGTTTGTTTTAACAGGAAGAGACTTCCTTCGACATACTAGACGTCGACCCAACCAACAATTCCCCTTCCTGTTGGTGTTTTGTTTTGTGAGCCGTCCAGGACTCCTAAATTAGACGCCTCTCCCTGGTTTTACTGCAACTTATCATCTCCTCTTGGCATTGTTGCAGACATCAATCCAACCAAGAGAGCTGCATCCTCTATTTTTCATGTAAAGAGGCATGGTTTGTGTCCCAAATAGCACCCTATTCCCTAGGTAGTGCATTACTTTTGACCAGACCTGGTGGACTAGTGGACTACATAGGGAATAGGGTGCCATTTGGGATGCAGATATGGCCTTGGAAGCCTTGTCAGTAAATCAGAAAGTATTTTTCTGGTGTGGAACCCACAGCAGCTGTCTCAATAGGGTGGTGGGGACTACTGTGAGTCTGAAGTTTGAGAGTGGGGGTTGAGAGATATGGACTTCGGTTTGTTTCATTTAGTTCACCCTTCTTCACTCATACTTTGTCTGTCACAAATGAGCTATAAATTGATGATGTAGTGACTGGAGGGAGAAAGTGGACACGAGGTGGGTAGACACTATGCCTCCGACTGTCATTATAAACTGTGAAAGACAACAACAACAAAACAACAGCAGTCTCACCACACTAGTAAATCTCTCTGTTGGTGTAACAGACAATACAGGGACCTGAACAAAATAAATGAAGAATGGAGAGAGGGAGGGAGACTGGAGAGGAAGGAAAGAGTGGAGACTGAAAATGAGAGAAAGAGTTTGGAGACGAAGAGGAGAGAAATCATTTGGACAGGGAATCAAGTTGAGACAGGGAGTGGTTAAGAAGAAATAGAGAGTGAAGAGGAGAATGAGACAGAAGAGAAGAGGGAGATATGAAAGGGAGACATGAAATGAGACTGGAAAGGAGAGGGAGAGAGGGGTGATGGAGCGATAGGGACAGAAGAGGAGAGGGAGAGAGGTTAAGGTGCAGTAGGCTGAAGAGGAAAGGGTGAGATAGAAGGAGAGTGTTTCAGGGCCAGCAGTCTGATAGGTCTGTCTGTGAAACCTCAGTCACACTTCAGTGAAGAGCAACCTATGTACAGCCCCCACTCTGAGCACATAAATATTCTCAACTACGTTAAGCCTACATGGTCGGAATATGTTTGGAAAATTCAAAGCAACACTTAAGCCACTGCGTCATTCACTGACCAACGCAATTCACGAGGCTGAGGTCATTAGTATAATGACTGTTGAAAGTGATGGACTTCTCAGGGTACACGCACACACACATGCACGCACACACACACACACACACACACACACACACACACACACACACACACACACACACACACACACACACACACACACACACACACACACACACACACACACACACACACACACACACACACAAACTCGAAGGAGGAAACTTGGATCTGGTCTGCTGCAGAGGACATGGGGTGACATGGAGTGACATGGGGTGACATGGAGTGACATGGAGGCACCTGCCGGACAAGACAGTTTGTGTGTGTGTTTGTGTGCGTGTGTGAACAGTTGGAGATGCTGGCTCAGGAAATCCCCCTGACCGGACAGGAGAGGACGGTGGCTTTAACGCACTGTGGTTTTCAGAACGACCCTTTCCTGTTTACCAAGGGCCGGCAATAAAACTAACAGTAAACACACCTCCCTTCCTCTCTCTATTGGTGTGTTTTTCTCAGGGATTTCCTGGTTTGACATTCTCTGGGGTCAGTGGAATTCACCTCAGCACGCAGACACACAGCTTCTAGGCGCTGATACGATTTAAAAAAAGCATCCAAACAACCCTGATTAAATTTGTTATTGAAAGAAATAAGAGCCACAGCCATAACACAGTTCTGGTTTCATTTGCAACACTGGTGCTCTGCCCCGTGTTGTTTAGTACAACAAATAAACCATGTTGCGGATGTCTTTTCGGGTTCATGGGAGAGATTGCAGTGAATAATGTAGCTTTGTATAATGCATGATTTCTTTCATGCATTTTATATTTAGACAGCCATAACCCGTTCCTCACCAACCCCCCTTTTCGCTAACCGAAACTGAAATCACCAAGAATAAAAAATAATTGTTGGTCTCGTCTCCAGTTTGGGCTGGAATGGAGTCTGTGCGGAGGAAGTTGCCACAAGCTTTTGGCACTCCTCCCTTTGCCCCGCCTCGCCACTCTTATCCAGAGGAAAAGAGGAAATCTGTCCCTGCAGTGAGTAAATATGCTGTGGTTTTACCCCTGTCAATCCACCAACTCCCCCCTCTGCTGTGACTGACATGGTATGTTCCGAAAGATGTCTCACTACTACACAATAGAACAGATCAATCCAATCGGATCAACCAAGAGCACAGGAGGTTGGTGGCACCATAAAGGGGGTGAATGGGCTTATGGTAATGACTGGATCGGAGTCGTGGAATGGTATGGAATACATCAAGAACATGGTTTCCAGGCGTTTGATGCCATTCCAGTTGCTCTGTTCCGGCCATTATTATGAGCTGTGTGACCAAGAGGTTTGTGTGTATTTTGATCCAAAATGGCCACCACCACACGCTTTCCCTTGACGACGTGCCCCTTCTTGTTTTCCCTCCACAGTGGCTGCTGTGCTACTAGCTTTGCCGTCTTTTCACTGGAGCGTTTAATACGCTCGTGAAAAGCTGTGCCATTACCAACTAAAGTCAGGATCTCCACTCAATTAAAAGCTTTTCCTCGTCCTCATCCAAAATGTTTGCGTCTGTTAAATCACTAATTGTTGTAGCAAATGCATGCTTTACCATTCTTTAGGTTAGAAGCTAAATCCCTTTCTTGTTTTAACCGTTTGGGGCCCTAGCTGTCTCGTGCATTGTGAAATGGTATGTTTTAAATGGCAAGTGGTTATGTAAGAGAGGTATTGGGTATTGGGACTCTGGGGATAGATCTCAGGATCTCTGCAGAGAGAAAAGGGATTTCATCCCAAATGGCACCCTATTCCCTACATAGTGCACTACAGCCCTATGGGCTCTGGTCAAAAGTAGTGCACTATATAGGGAATAGGGTGCCATTTGGGATGCAAAGAGGGGGAGCCAATGTGACTGAGCATATGCCATCAGCCGTATAGCACAATATGTTGTCTAGTTTAGTCTAGTCAGAGATGATGGGATGTGGTGCTGGAGATTGTGGTGATTTAGAAAATTGTAAAATAATCAGTTCCAGTGAGCCATTAAATATGGGAAAGAAAAATCCTTTATGCAAATCTCATGACCCACAGTATTTTGGGGGGGGGACTTTCCCCATGTGAACACTTAAAATGAAGTTCCTCATTTGCTAACGGAATCTTCATTTAGAAAGGGACTCGTATTTAACTGAAGAGCCTTCTAATATAATTGTCTCACAGTATGTCCCCTCTCCAATATAACTCTCTTTGAGGCTCTATCTTGAATTTACATTAGAACCTTTTCTCTGCCTCCACACATACAATACGTACAGTAGGCCGACAAACAATGTAATGCCATTAAGTGTCATTGTGGGTAGAGACTCAGCAGGGAGACATCATTTGAGGGGTGTGGGTCAGGCTGGAACTCTGGAATGTCTGACAGCATAGTACAGTCCAATGTTCACAGTTGGCTAGGAGGGGCATCACCAGCATACTGTACAGTTGGCTAGGAGGGGCATCACCAGGATACTGTACAGTTGGCTAGGAGGGGCATCACCAGCATACTGTACAGTTAGCTAGGAGGGGCATCACCAGCATACTGTACAGTTGGCTAGGAGGGGCATCACCAGCATACTGTACAGTTGGCAAGGAGGGGCATCACCAGCATACTGTACAGTTGGCTAGGAGGGGCATCACCAGCATACTGTACAGTTGGCTAGGAGGGGCATTACCAGGATACTGTACAGTTGGCTAGGAGGGGCATCACCAGGATACTGTACAGTTGGCTAGGAGGGGCATCACCAGGATACTGTACAGTTGGCTAGGAGGGGCATCACCAGGATACTGTACAGTTGGCTAGGAGGGGCATCACCAGCATACTGTACAGTTGGCAAGGAGGGGCATCACCAGGATACTGTACAGTTGGCTAGGAGGGGCATCACCAGCATACTGTACAGTTGGCTAGGAGGGGAATCACCAGGATACTGTACAGTTGGCTAGGAGGGGCATCACCAGCATACTGTACAGTTGGCTAGGAGGGGCATCACCAGGATACTGTACAGTTGGCTAGGAGGGGCATCACCAGCATACTGTACAGTTGGCAAGGAGGGGCATCACCAGGATACTGTACAGTTGGCTAGGAGGGGCATCACCAGGATACTGTACAGTTGGCTAGGAGGGGCATCACCAGGATACTGTACAGTTGGCTAGGAGGGGCATCACCAGTATACTGTACAGTTGGCTAGGAGGGGCATCACCAGGATACTGTACAGTTGGCTAGGAGGCGCATCACCAGGATACTGTACAGTTGGCTAGGAGGGGCATCACCAGCATACTGTACAGTTGGCAAGGAGGGGCATCACCAGGATACTGTACAGTTGGCTAGGAGGGGCATCACCAGCATATTGTACAGTTGGCTAGGAGGGGCATCACCAGCATACTGTACAGTTGGGAAGGAGGGGCATCACCAGGATACTGTACAGTTGGCTAGGAGGGGCATCACCAGGATACTGTACAGTTGGCTAGGAGGGGCATCACCAGCATACTGTACAGTTAGCGAGGAGGGGCATCACCAGGATACTGTACAGTTGGCTAGGAGGGGCATCACCAGGATACTGTACAGTTGGCTAGGAGGGGCATCACCAGCATACTGTAGAGTTGGCTAGGAGGGGCATCACCAGGATACTGTAGAGTTGGCTAGGAGGGGCATCACCAGCATACTGTAGAGTTGGCTAGGAGGGGCATCACCAGCATACTGTAGAGTTGGCTAGGAGGGGCATCACCAGGATACTGTAGAGTTGGCAAGGAGGGGCATCACCAGGATACTGTACAGTTGGCTAGGAGGGGCATCACCAGCATACTGTACAGTTAGCGAGGAGGGGCATCACCAGGATACTGTACAGTTGGCTAGGAGGGGCATCACCAGGATACTGTACAGTTGGCTAGGAGGGGCATCACCAGGATACTGTACAGTTGGCTAGGAGGGGCATCACCAGGATACTGTACAGTTGGCTAGGAGGGGCATCACCAGGATACTGTACAGTTGGCTAGGAGGGGCATCACCAGCATACTGTAGAGTTGGCTTGGAGGGGCATCACCAGCATACTGTAGAGTTGGCTAGGAGGGGCATCACCAGCATACTGTAGAGTTGGCTAGGAGGGGCATCACCAGCATACTGTAGAGTTGGCTAGGAGGGGCATCACCAGGATACTGTAGAGTTGGCTAGGAGGGGCATCACCAGCATACTGTAGAGTTGGCTAGGAGGGGCATCACCAGGATACTGTAGAGTTGGCTAGGAGGGGCATCACCAGCATACTGTAGAGTTGGCTAGGAGGGGCATCACCAGCATACTGTAGAGTTGGCTAGGAGGGGCATCACCAGGATACTGTAGAGTTGGCTAGGAGGGGCATCACCAGGATACTGTACAGTTGGCTAGGAGGGGCATCACCAGCATACTGTAGAGTTGGCTAGGAGGGGCATCACCAGCATACTGTAGAGTTGGCTAGGAGGGGCATCACCAGGATACTGTAGAGTTGGCTAGGAGGGGCATCACCAGGATACTGTAGAGTTGGCTAGGAGGGGCATCACCAGGATACTGTAGAGTTGGCTAGGAGGGGCATCACCAGCATACTGTAGAGTTGGCTAGGAGGGGCATCACCAGCATACTGTAGAGTTGGCTAGGAGGGGCATCACCAGGATACTGTAGAGTTGGCTAGGAGGGGCATCACCAGGATACTGTACAGTTGGCTAGGAGGGGCATCACCAGCATACTGTACAGTTGGCTAGGAGGGGCATCACCAGGATACTGTACAGTTGGCTAGGAGTGGCATCACCAGCATACTGTAGAGTTGGCTAGGAGGGGCATCACCAGCATACTGTAGAGTTGGCTAGGAGGGGCATCACCAGCATACTGTAGAGTTGGCTAGGAGGGGCATCACCAGCATACTGTAGAGTTGGCTAGGAGGGGCATCACCAGGATACTGTAGAGTTGGCTAGGAGGGGCATCACCAGCATACTGTAGAGTTGGCTAGGAGGGGCATCACCAGGATACTGTAGAGTTGGCTAGGAGGGGCATCACCAGCATACTGTAGAGTTGGCTAGGAGGGGCATCACCAGCATACTGTAGAGTTGGCTATGAGGGGCATCACCAGGATACTGTACAGTTGGCTAGGAGGGGCATCACCAGTATACTGTACAGTTGGCTAGGAGGGGCATCACCAGCATACTGTAGAGTTGGCTAGGAGGGGCATCACCAGCATACTGTAGAGTTGGCTAGGAGGGGCATCACCAGGATACTGTAGAGTTGGCTAGGAGGGGCATCACCAGCATACTGTACAGTTGGCTAGGAGGGGCATCACCAGCATACTGTAGAGTTGGCTAGGAGGGGCATCACCAGCATACTGTAGAGTTGGCTAGGAGGGGCATCACCAGGATACTGTACAGTTGGCTAGGAGGGGCATCACCAGGATACTGTACAGTTGGCTAGGAGGGGCATCACCAGGATACTGTACAGTTGGCTAGGAGGGGCATCACCAGCATACTGTAGAGTTGGCTAGGAGGGGCATCACCAGCATACTGTAGAGTTGGCTAGGAGGGGCATCACCAGCATACTGTAGAGTTGGCTAGGAGGGGCATCACCAGCATACTGTAGAGTTGGCTAGGAGGGGCATCACCAGGATACTGTAGAGTTGGCTAGGAGGGGCATCACCAGCATACTGTAGAGTTGGCTAGGAGGGGCATCACCAGGATACTGTAGAGTTGGCTAGGAGGGGCATCACCAGCATACTGTAGAGTTGGCTAGGAGGGGCATCACCAGCATACTGTAGAGTTGGCTAGGAGGGGCATCACCAGGATACTGTAGAGTTGGCTAGGAGGGGCATCACCAGGATACTGTACAGTTGGCTAGGAGGGGCATCACCAGCATACTGTAGAGTTGGCTAGGAGGGGCATCACCAGCATACTGTAGAGTTGGCTAGGAGGGGCATCACCAGGATACTGTAGAGTTGGCTAGGAGGGGCATCACCAGGATACTGTAGAGTTGGCTAGGAGGGGCATCACCAGCATACTGTAGAGTTGGCTAGGAGGGGCATCACCAGCATACTGTAGAGTTGGCTAGGAGGGGCATCACCAGGATACTGTAGAGTTGGCTAGGAGGGGCATCACCAGGATACTGTACAGTTGGCTAGGAGGGGCATCACCAGGATACTGTACAGTTGGCTAGGAGGGGCATCACCAGCATACTGTAGAGTTGGCTAGGAGGGGCATCACCAGCATACTGTAGAGTTGGCTAGGAGGGGCATCACCAGCATACTGTAGAGTTGGCTAGGAGGGGCATCACCAGCATACTGTAGAGTTGGCTAGGAGGGGCATCACCAGGATACTGTAGAGTTGGCTAGGAGGGGCATCACCAGCATACTGTAGAGTTGGCTAGGAGGGGCATCACCAGGATACTGTAGAGTTGGCTAGGAGGGGCATCACCAGCATACTGTAGAGTTGGCTAGGAGGGGCATCACCAGCATACTGTAGAGTTGGCTAGGAGGGGCATCACCAGGATACTGTAGAGTTGGCTAGGAGGGGCATCACCAGGATACTGTACAGTTGGCTAGGAGGGGCATCACCAGCATACTGTACAGTTGGCTAGGAGGGGCATCACCAGGATACTGTACAGTTGGCTAGGAGGGGCATCACCAGCATACTGTAGAGTTGGCTAGGAGGGGCATCACCAGCATACTGTAGAGTTGGCTAGGAGGGGCATCACCAGCATACTGTAGAGTTGGCTAGGAGGGGCATCACCAGCATACTGTAGAGTTGGCTAGGAGGGGCATCACCAGGATACTGTAGAGTTGGCTAGGAGGGGCATCACCAGCATACTGTAGAGTTGGCTAGGAGGGGCATCACCAGGATACTGTAGAGTTGGCTAGGAGGGGCATCACCAGCATACTGTAGAGTTGGCTAGGAGGGGCATCACCAGCATACTGTAGAGTTGGCTAGGAGGGGCATCACCAGGATACTGTAGAGTTGGCTAGGAGGGGCATCACCAGGATACTGTACAGTTGGCTAGGAGGGGCATCACCAGCATACTGTAGAGTTGGCTAGGAGGGGCATCACCAGCATACTGTAGAGTTGGCTAGGAGGGGCATCACCAGGATACTGTAGAGTTGGCTAGGAGGGGCATCACCAGGATACTGTAGAGTTGGCTAGGAGGGGCATCACCAGCATACTGTAGAGTTGGCTAGGAGGGGCATCACCAGCATACTGTAGAGTTGGCTAGGAGGGGCATCACCAGGATACTGTAGAGTTGGCTAGGAGGGGCATCACCAGGATACTGTAGAGTTGGCTAGGAGGGGCATCACCAGCATACTGTAGAGTTGGCTAGGAGGGGCATCACCAGCATACTGTAGAGTTGGCTAGGAGGGGCATCACCAGGATACTGTAGAGTTGGCTAGGAGGGGCATCACCAGCATATTATCATATGTAGCAGTGGTTCCCAACCTTTGTTCCCCAGGTTTATTGACATGGCCTATATTAAATACAACACCAGCATGATTTTGTTTAATTTGAGGGACCTAAGAAAATTGCATTGTTTGAAGCAAATTTCCAGCAATTCTAGGTAGTTTAACAAGACTCATGACATCCTTTAGATAGGCTATTTAATAATAATAGTTAAGGAAAATAAATTCCAGTCCCGATTTCCCTAAATGTTAATCCTTCACCAAATAGGGGAGAGTAGGGTAAGTTGAGCAAAAAGGGGTAAATTGAGCAACCCTTGTTTCTAGGAAATCATACACAATATTAATAATATGACCAAATATTTAGGAAGAGGTCATAAATTCATGGAATTTGTAAAGGAACAAACCACATGGAAAAAGTGGAAAGCAATTTAGGTCCAAAAAACAGATTTTCACCAAGTCAGCAGGTAGCCTAGTGGTTAGAGTGTTGGACTGGTAACGAAAAGGTTGCAAGATCAAATCCCTGAGCTGAGAAGGTAAAAATCTGCCCTTCTGCCCCTGAACAAGGCAGTTAACCAACTGTTCCTAAGCTGTCATTGAAAATAAGAATTTGTTCTTAACTGACTTTTTAGTTAAATAAAGGTAGAATAAAAAATGTGTTAGAGGTTTCATTATGCTTGTATTTAAACCAAAAGAGATCATTTAAAGATGTCTCTATACATCAGTTGGGGTCTCTATAAGCTTCAGTATGAGGTACTTAACCCAGCATAAAAGTGCATCCTTGTAGCTGTGTGGGTTAATACAGTCAAAATATAGCTAATGACAAGTTGAGCAAATTGAAGTTTTGCCGTGATAAGTTGTGTGAAAATACCACTTTTTGGGGACAAACTATGTTTGAAAAACTGTAGTGTTTACATGAATTCTGTTTCTTTCCTGAAATACAGTGGGGAGAACAAGTATTTGATACACTGCTGATTTTGCAGGTTTTCCTACTTACAAAGCATGTAGAGGTCTGTAATTTTTATCATAGGTACACTTCAACTGTGGGAGACGGAATCTAAAACAAAAATCCAGAAAATCACATTGTATGATTTTTAAGTAATTAATTTGCATTTTATTGTATGACATAAGTATTTGATACATCAGAAAAGCAGAACTTAATATTTGGTACAGAAACCTTTGTTTGCAATTACAGAGATCATACGTTTCCTGTAGTTCTTGACCAGGTTTGCACACACTGCAGCAGGGATTTTGGCCCACTCCTCCATACAGACCTTCTCCAGATCCTTCAGGTTTCGGGGCTGTCGCTGGGCAATACGGACTTTCAGTTCCCTCCAAAGATTTTCTATTGGGTTCAGGTCTGGAGACTGGCTAGGCCACTCCAGGACCTTGAGATGCTTCTTACGGAGCCACTCCTTGGTTGCCCTGGCTGTGTGTTTTGGGTTGTTGTCATGCTGGAAGACCCAGCCACGACCCATCTTCAATGCTCTTACTGAGGGAAGGAGGTTGTTGGCCAAGATCTCGCGATACATGGCCCCATACATCCTCCCCTCAATACGGTGCAGTCGTCCTGTCCCCTTTGCAGAAAAGCATCCCCAAAGAATGATGTTTCCACCTCCATGCTTCACGGTTGGGATGGTGTTCTTGGGGTTGTACTCATCCTTCTTCTTCCTCCAAACACGGCGAGTGGAGTTTAGACCAAAAAGCTCTATTTTTGTCTCATCAGACCACATGACCTTCTCCCATTCCTCCTCTGGATCATCCAGATGGTCATTGGCAAACTTCAGACGGGCCTGGACATGCGCTGGCTTGAGCAGGGGGACCTTGCGTGCGCTGCAGGATTTTAATCCATGACGGCGTAGTGTGTTACTAATGGTTTTCTTTGAGGCTGTGGTCCCAGCTCTCTTCAGGTCATTGACCAGGTCCTGCCGTGTAGTTCTTGGCTGATCCCTCACCTTCCTCATGATCATTGATGCCCCACGAGGTAAGATCTTGCATGGAGCCCCAGACCGAGGGTGATTGACCGTCATCTTGAACTTCTTCCATTTTCTAATAATTGCGCCAACAGTTGTTGCCTTCTCACCAAGCTGCTTGCCTATTGTCCTGTAGCCCATCCCAGCCTTGTGCAGGTCTACAATCTTATCCCTGATGTACTTACACAGCTCTCTGGTCTTGGCCATTGTGGAGAGGTTGGAGTCTGTTTGATTGAGTGTGTGGACAGGTGTCTTTTATACAGGTAACGAGTTCAAACAGGTGCAGTTAATACAGGTAATGAGTGGAGAACAGGAGGGCTTCTTAAAGAAAAACTAACAGGTCTGTGAGAGCCGGAATTCTTACTGGTTGGTAGGTGATCAAATACTTATGTCATGCAATAAAATGCAAATTAATTACTTAAAAATCATACAATGTGATTTTCTGGATTTTTGTTTTAGATTCCGTCTCTCACAGTTGAAGTGTACCTATGATAAAAATGACAGACGTCTACATGCTTTGTAAGTAGGAAAACCTGCAAAATCGGCAGTGTATCAAATACTTGTTCTCCCCACTGTATATGTAGATATCTTTGTTAGAAAGAATACTATACTTCCCTTGACGGAGTGACGCTGAACGAAACATCAACTCTCCCTATGTTCCATAGGTTCTATATGTTTTCAATCTAAATCATACATATTCTCTTTTACACAAAGTGAATACTGTAAATCAATTCATAGCGACAGAGTCACACATTGTACAAGATTACTTCCCAAGTAAAGTTCAATTTCTTTGACTCTTCAACTTCAGAAGGCCGTAGCTCAGCTACTGAGAGACAAACCAAAGACTTTCCCATGGGCATCACAGTCACGTCTCCCTCTGGCATTTTACTGCTTGTTCTAGCCTAAAGCATCACGGAGTTATTCGTCATTTTAGGTTGGTATAAACACTGTACGAAAAAAATATAAAAATCAAATCTAACAGTCTAACGTTCACATCCATGATGGGCTGAAGGCATTTAAATTAAATAAAAAGAGAAAAGAGTACAATGAAGTAGACTCATTTGTTCACCTAACAGCACACAGTACAGGCAGCAGCATATATTGTGTGATCATATACATTTACATTTACATTACATTTAAGTCATTTAGCAGACGCTCTTATCCAGAGCGACTTACAAATTGGTGCATTCACCTTATGATATCCAGTGGAACAACCACTTTACAATAGTGCATCTAACTCTTTTAAGGGGGGGGGGGGTTAGAAGGATTACTTTATCCTATCCTAGGTATTCCTTAAAGAGGTGGGGTTTCAGGTGTCTACATGCATGGACATACATAGACATACATGGAGGGATACCAAACTATATTACAGTGTAAATCTAGATGTATATCTACAATAATGTGACTAAACTGAATAAAAAGAAGAAGAAACTGCACTATGAAACAAATAAACATGACATAAAGAATGATAGTAAAAACATGTAAATGAAATTTTGGGGAAAAAGGCAAACTCAGCACACTCATTCATTGAATCAGATGGCTCATTCAAATCAAATCAAATTGTATTGGTCACATGCACATGGTTAGCAGATGTTATTGTGAGTGTAGCGGAATGCTTGTGCTTCTAGTTCTGACAGTGCAGCAATATCTAACAAGTAATGTAACAATTCCACAACAACTACCTAATACACACAAATCTAAGTAAACGGATGGAATAAGAATATATACATACAAATATAGGGATGAGCAATGACCGAGCAGCATAGGCAAGATGCAATACATGGTATAAAATACAGTATATACAGTTGAAGTCAGAAGTTTACATACACCTTAGCCAAATACATTGAAAGTCAGTTTTTCACAATTCCTGACAATTAATCCTAGTAAAAATTCCCTGTCTTAGGTCAGTTAGGATCACCACTTCATTTTAAGAATGTGATATGTCAGAATAATAGCAGAGAATGATTTATTTCAGCTTTTATTTATTTCATCACATTCCCAGTCGGTCAGAAGATTACATACAATCAATTAGTATTTGGTAGCATTGCCTATAAATTGCTTAACTTGGGTCAAACGTTTCGGGTAGCCTTCCACAAGCTTCCCACAATAAGTTGGGTGAATTTTGGCCCATTCCTCCTGACAGAACTGGTGTAACCGAGTCAGGTTTGTAGGCCTCCTTGCTCGCACACGCTTTTTCAGTTCTGCCCACAAATTTTCTATAGGATTGAGGTCAGGGCTTTGTGATGGCCACTCCAATACTTTGACTTTGTTCTCCTTCAGCCATTTTGACACAACTTTGGAAGTATGCTTGGGGTCATTGTCCATTTGGAAGACCCATTTGCGACCAAGCTTAAACTTCCTGAACGATGTCTTGACATGTTGCTTCAATATATCCATATCATTTTACTGCCTCATGATGCCATCTATTTTGTGAAGTGCATCAGTCCCTCCTGCAGCAAAGCAACGCCACAACATGATGCTGCCACCCCCGTGCTTCACGGTTGGAATGGTGTTTTTCTGCTTGCAAGCCTCCCCCTTGTTCCTCCAAACATAACAATGGTCATTATGGCCAAACAGTTCTATTTTTGTTTAATCAGAGCAGAGAACATTTCTCCAAAAAGTACGATCTTTGTCCCCATGTGCAGTTGCAAACTGTAGTCTGGCTTTTTTATGGCAGTTTTGGAGCAGTGGCTTCTTCCTTGCTGAGCGGCCTTTCAGGTTATGTCGATATTGGACTCGTTTTACTCTGGATATAGATACTTTTGTACCTGTTTCCTCCACCTTCTTCACAATGTACTTGGTGTTCACAATGACAGAAAGCATCCCCTTCCTGAGTGGTATGACGGCTGCGTGGTCCCATGGTGTTTATACTTGCGTACTATTGTTTGTACAGATGAACGTGGTACCTTCAGGCGTGTGGAAAATGCTCCCAAGGATGAACCAGACTTGTGGAGGTCTACAATTTTTTTCTGAGGTCTTGGCTGATTTCAAATCAAATCAATTGTTATTTGTCACATACACATGGTTAGCAGAAGTTAACTCGAGTGTAGCGAAATGCTTGTGCTTCTAGTTCCGACCATGCAGTAATATCTAACAAGTAATCTAACCTAACAATTTCACAACAACTACCTTATACACACACGTGTAAAGGAATGAATAAGAATATGTACATACAAATATATGGATGAGCAACGGCTGAATGGCATAGGCAAGATGCAGTAGATGGTATAGAGTACAGTATATACATATGAGATGAGTAATGTAGGGTATGTAAACATTATATAAAGTGGCATTGTTTAAAGTGGCTAGTGATACATGTATTACATCAATTTCTCATTATTAAAGTGGCTAGAGATGAGTCAGTATGTTGGCAGCAGCCACTCAATGTTAGTGATGGCGGTCTGATGGCCTTGAGACCAGTCTGATGGCCTTGAGACAGAAGCTGTTTTTCAGTCTCTCGGTCCCCGCTTTGATGCACCTGTACTGACATCGCCTTCTGGATGATAGCGGGGTGAACAGGCAGTGGCTCGGGTGGTTGTTGTCCTTGATGATCATTTTGGCCTTCCTGTGACATCGGGTGGTGTGGGTGTCCTGAAGGGCAGGTAGTTTGCCCCCGGTGATGTGTTGTGCAGACCTCACTACCCTCTGGAGAGCCTTCTGGTTATGGGCGAAGCAGCTGCCGTACCAGGCGGTGATACAGCCCGACAGGATGCTCTCGATTGTGCATCTGTAAAAGTTTGTGAGTGTTTTGGTGACAAGCCAAATTTCTTCAGCCTCCTGAGGTTGAAGAGGCGCTGCTGCACCTTCTTCACCACGATGTCTGTGTGGGTGGACCATTTCAGTTTGTCCGTGATGTGTACGCCGAGGAACTTAAAACTTTCCACCTTCTCCACTACTGTCCCGTCGATGTGGATAGGGGCATGCTCCCTCTGCTGTTTCCTGAAGTCCATGATCATCTCCTTTGTTTTGTTGACATTGAGTGTGAGGTTATTTTCCCGACACCACACTCCGAGGGCCCCCGCCAGGCCGTCTCGGCGTTGTTGGTAATCAAGCCTACCACTCTAGTGTCGTCTGCAAACTTGATGATTGAGTTGGAGGCGTGCATGGACACGCAGTCATGGGTGAACAGGGAGTACAGGAGAGGGCTGAGAACGCAACCTTGTGGGGCCCCGGTGTTGAGGATCAGTGAAGTGGAGATGTTGTTTCCTACCTTCACCACCTGGGGGTGGCCCGTCAGGAAGTCCAGGACCCAATTGCACAGGGCGGGGTCGAGAACCAGGGCCTCAAGCTTAATGATGAGCTTGGAGGGTACTATGCTGTTGAATGCTGAGCTGTAGTCAATGAACAGCATTCTTACATAGGTATTCCTCTTGTCCAGATGGGTTAGGGCAATGTGCAGGCGTTATGGCGATTGCATTGTCTGTGGCCCTATTGGGGTGGTATGCAAATTGAAGTGGGTCTAGGGTGACAGGTAAGGTGGAGGTTATATGATTCTTGACTAGTCTCTCAAAGCACTTAATGATGACAGAAGTGAGTGCTAAGGGGCGATAGTCATTTAGTTCAGTTACCTTTGCCTTCTTGGGTACAGGATAATGGTGGCCATCTTGAAGCATGTGGGGACAGCAGACTGGGATAGGGAGAGGTTGAATATGTCCGTAAATACACCAGCCAGCTGGTCTGGCAATGCTCTGAGTACGTGGCTAAGGATGCCGTCTGGGCCGGCAGCCTTGTGAGGGTTAACACGTTTAAATGTCTTACTCACTTCGGCCACGGAGAAGGAGAGCCCACAGTCCTTAATAGCGGGCCGCGTCGTTGGCACTGTATTATCCTCAAAGCGGGCAAAGAAGGTGTTTAGTTTGTCTGGAAGCAAGACTGTCTGGTTTTCTTTTTGTATTCCACGATTGTCTATAGACCCTGCCACTTACGTCTCGTGTCTGGGCCGTTTAATTGAGACTCCACTTTGTCCCTATGCTAACATTTTTCTTGTTTGATTGCCTTGCAGAGGGAATAACTACACTGTTTGTATTCGGCCATATTCCCAGTCACCTTTCCATGGTTAAATGCGGTGTTTTGCGCTTTCAGTTTTGCAAATGCCACCATCTATCCACGGTTTCTGGTTAGGGTAGGTTTTAATAGTCACATTGGGTACAACATCTCCTATGCACTTCCTTATAAACTCACTGACCGAATCAGCAAATAAATCGATATTATTCTCTGAGGCTACCAGATACATGTCCCAGTCCGCGTGATCAAAACAATCTTGAAGCGTGGATTCCAATTGGCCAGACCAGTGTTGAATAGTCCTTGTCACGGGTGCATCCTGTTTGAGTTTCTGCCTATAGAAAGGTTTGAGCAAAATGGAGTTGTGGTCAGATTTACCGAACGGAGGGCGGGGGAGGTCCTTGTATGCAACGCGAAAGTTAGAGTAGCAGTGATCCAGTGTTTTGCCAGTGCGAGTACTACAATCAATATGCTGATAGAATTTAGGTAGCCTTGTCCTCAAATTGACTTTGTTAAAATCCCCAGCTACAATAAATGCAGCCTCAGGATACATGGTTTCCAGTTTACATAGAGTCCAGTGAAGTTCCTTGAAGGCCGTCATGGTATCGGCTTGAGGGGGAGGATATACACGGCTGTGACAATAACAGATGATAATTCTCTTGGGAGATAATAGGTCAGGTGAACAAAAGGACTTGAGTTCCTGTATGTTCTTACAATTACACCATGAGTCGTTAATCATGAAAGAAACACCAGACCAAAACCAACTGATATTGCCTATTACTTTAATGATTTTTTCATTGGCAAGATTAGCAAACTCATGCATGACATGCTAGCAACAAACGCTGACACTACACATCCAAGTATATCTCACCAAATTATTAAAGACAAGCACTTTAATTTTGAATTCCATGAAGTGAATTTGCAAGAGGTGAATTTTTTTGTTGTTGTCTATATATATATATCTCACCAAATTATTAAAGACAAGCACTTTAATTTTGAATTCCGTAAAGTGAATTTGCAAGAGGGGAATTTTTGGAAAATGACTGAGGATAATAGAGGACAATATTGCCACGCCTATTTGCCATATTTTCAATTTAAGCCTACTAGAAAGTGTGTGCTTGGAGGGAAGCAAAAGTCATTTCGCTACCTAAGAATAGTAAAGCCCCCTTTACTGGCTCAAATAGCCGACCAATCAGCCTATTACCAACTCTTAGTAAACTTTTGGAAAATATTGTGTTTGATCAGATACAATGCTATTTTACAGTAAACAAATTGACAACAAACTTTCAGCATGCTTATAGGGAAGGACATTCAACAAGCACATCACTTACACAAATGACTGATGATTGGCTGAGAGAAATGTATGATCAAAAGATTGTAGGGGCTGTTTTGTTAGACTTCAGTGCGGCTTTTGACACTATCGATCATAGTCTGCTGCTGGAAAAACGTATGTGTTATGGCTTTACACCCCCTGCAATATTGGGGATAAAGAGTTACATGTCTAACAGAACACAGAGGGTGTTCTTTAATGGCCTCTCCAACATAATCCAGGTAGAATCAGGAATTCCCCAGGGCAGCTATGCAGCCCCCTTACTTTTTTCAATCTTTACTAATGACATGCCACTGGCTTTGTGTGTCTATGTATGCGGATGACTCAACATTATACATGTCATCTACTACAGCGACTGAAATGACTGCAACACTCAACAAAGAGCTGCAGTTTCAGAGTGGGTGGCAAGGAATAAGTTAGCCCTAAATATTTCTAAAACTAAAAGCATTGTATTTGGAACAAAACACTCACTAAACTCTAAACCTCAACTAAATATTCTAATAAATCATGTGGAAACTGAGAAAGTTGAGGTGACTAAACTGCTTGGAGTAACCCTGGATTGTAAACTGTCATGGTCGAAACATATTGATGCAGTAGTAGCTAAGATGGAGAGAAGTCTGTCCATAATAAAGCGCTACTTTACCTTCTTAACAGCACTATCAACAAGGCAGGTCCTACAGGCCTTAGTTTAATCGCACCTGGACTACTGTTCAGTCATGTCGTCAGTTGCCACAAAAAGGGACTCAGGGAAATTGCAATTGGCTCAGAACAGGGCAGCACGGCTGGCCCTTGGATGTACACAGAGAGCTAATATGAATAATATGCATGTCAATCTCTCCTGGCTGAAAGTGGAGGAGAGATTGACTTCATCACTACTTGTATTTATGAGAGGTATTGACATGTTGAATGCACACCCATGCATACCCCATAAGAAAAGGCACAAGAGGTGTCTTCACAGTCCCCAAGTCCAGAACAGACAATTGGAGGTGCACAGTATTACATAGAGCCATGACTACATGGATCTCTATTCCACATTAAGTAACTGATGCAAGCAGTACAACTAAATATATTTTTTAAATATAAAAATACACCTTATGGAACAGCGGGGACTGTGAAGCAACACAAACATAGGCACAGACACGTGCATACACACACACAATGTTGTACTGTAGATATGTGGTAGTGGTGGAGTATGGGCCTGAGGGCACACAGTGTGTTGTGAAATCTGTGAATGTATTGTAATGTTTTAAAAATGTTATAAACTGCCTTAATTTTGCTGGACCCCAGGAAAAGTAGCTGCTGCCTAATAAATACAAATACAAATACGAATGAAGTACACTCCTATGTTCACCTATGTGTCACGCCCTGACCATAGTTTGCTGTGTATGTTTTATGTTTTGGTTGGTCAGGGTGTGATCTGTGTGGGCATTCAAATCAAATCAAATCAAATCAAATTGTATTAGTCACATACACATGGTTAGCAGATGTTAATGCGAGTGTAGCGAAATGCTTGTGCTTCTAGTTCCGACAATGCAGTAATAACCAACAAGTAATCTAACCTAACAATTCCACAACTACTACCTTATACACACACACAAGTGTAAAGGGATGAAGAATATGTACATAAAGATATATGAATGAGTGGTGGTACAGAACGGCATGGCAAGATGCAGTAGATGGTATAGAGTACGGTATATACATATGAGATGAGTACTGTAGGGTATGTAAACATAAAGTGGCATAGTTTAAAGTGGCTAGTGGTACATGTATTACATAAAGATGGCAAGATGCAGTAGATGATATAGAGTACAGTATATACATATGAGATGGGTAATGTAGGGTATGTAAACATTATATTAAGTGGCATTGTTTAAAGTGGCTAGTGGTACATTTTTACATAATTTCCATCAATTCCCATTTTTAAAGTGGCTGGAGTTGAGTCAGTATGTTGGCAGCGGCCGCTAAATGTTAGTGGTGGCTGTTTAACAGTCTGATGGCCTTGAGATAGAAGCTGTTTTTCAGTCTCTCGGTCCCTGCTTTGATGCACCTGTACTGACCTCGCCTTCTGGATGATAGCGGGGTGAACAGGCAGTGGCTTGGGTGGTTGTTGTCCTTGATGATCTTTATGGCCTTCCTGTGACATCGGGTGGTGTAGGTGTCCTGGAGGGCAGGTAGTTTGCCCCCGGTGATGCGTTCTGCAGACCTCACTACCCTCTGGAGAGCCTTACGGTTGTGGGCGGAGCAGTTGCCGTACCAGGCGGTGATACAGCCCGACAGGATGCTCTCGATTGTGCATCTGTAGAAGTTTGTGAGTGCTTTTGGTGACAAGCCGAATTTCTTCAGCCTCCTGAGGTTGAAGAGGCGCTGCTGCGCCTTCTTCACAACGCTGTCTGTGTGGGTGGACCAATTCAGTTTGTCCGTGATGTGTACACCGAGGAACTTAAAACTTTCCACCTTCTCCACTACTGACCCGTCGATGTGGATAGGGGGGTGCTCCCTCTGCTGTTTCCTGAAGTCCACAATCATCTCCTTTGTTTTGTTGACGTGGAGTGTGAGGTTATTTTCCTGACACCACACTCCGAGGGCCCTCACCTCCTCCCTGTAGGCCGTCTCGTCGTTGTTGGTAATCAAGCCTACCACTGTAGTGTCATCCGCAAACTTGATGATTGAGTTGGAGGCGTGCATGGCCACGCAGTCGTGGGTGAACAGGGAGTACAGGAGAGGGCTCAGAACGCACCCTTGTGGGGCCCCAGTGTTGAGGATCAGCGGGGTGGAGATGTTGTTACCTACCCTCACCACCTGGGGGCGGCCCGTCAGGAAGTCCAGGACCCAGTTGCACAGGGCGGGGTCGAGACCCAGGGTCTCGAGCTTGATGACGAGTTTGGAGGGTACTATGGTGTTAAATGCTGAGCTGTAATCGATGAACAGCATTCTCACATGGGTATTCCTCTTGTCCAGATGGGTTAGGGCAGTGTGCAGTGTGGTTGCGATGGCGTCGTCTGTGGACCTATTGGGTCGGTAAGCAAATTGGAGTGGGTCTAGGGTGTCCGGTAGGGTGGAGGTGATATGGTCCTTGACTAGTCTCTCAAAGCACTTCATGATGACGGAAGTGAGTGCTACGGGGCGGTAGTCGTTTAGCTCAGTTACCTTAGCTTTCTTGGGAACAGGAACAATGGTGGCCCTCTTGAAGCATGTGGGAACAGCAAACTGGGATAAGGATTGATTGAATATGTCCGTAAACACACCAGCCAGCTGGTCTGCGCATGCTCTGAGGACGCGGCTGGGAATGCCGTCTGGGCCTGCAGCCTTGCGAGGGTTAACACGTTTAAATGTTTTACTCACCTCGGCTGCAGTGAAGGAGAGCCCGCAGGTTTTGGTAGGGGGCCGTGTCAGTGGCACTGTATTGTCCTCAAAGCGGGCAAAAAAGTTGTTTAGCCTGTCTGGGAGCAAGACATCCTGGTCCGCGACGGGGCTGGTTTTCTTTTTGTAATCCGTGATTGACTGTAGACCGTGCCACATACCTCTTGTGTCTGAGCTGTTGAATTGCGACTCGATTTTGTCTCTGTACTGGGACTTAGCCTGTTTGATTGCCTTGCGGAGAGAATAGCTACACTGTTTGTATTCGGTCATGCTTCCGGTCACCTTGCCCTGGTTAAAAGCAGTGGTTCGCGCTTTCAGTTTCACGCGAATGCTGCCGTCAATCCACGGTTTCTGGATTCTATGTTGTATGTCTGCTTTGTCTATTTCTGTGTTTGGCCTGATATGGTTCTCAATCAGAGGCAGGTGTTTTGCGTTGTCTCTGATTGGGAACCATATTTAGGTAGCCTGTTTTGTATTGTGGGTTGTGGGTTATTGTCTATGTCTATACGTTGGTTGCTTGTGTCTGCACTTTCGTTTTATAGCGTCACGTTCGTTTTGTTGTTTTTTGTAAGTTTGTCAAGTGTTCTTCGTATTCGTTCATTAAATTAAGTATGTATTCAAACCACGCTGCGTTTTGCTCCGATCATTACTCCTCAGACGAGGAGGATTACGACGTTCGTGACACTATGAACATAGAGTACTGTATATAGTCAGCATAACATATAGAGTACACAGAGGGACTCCAAACCATAAGAGCTATTGCAGTCTAACGTTCACATCCATGATAACAGGGCTAAACAGACATTAAGAAAAGAGATCCTTATCCAGGGTGAAATCAGTTTTCACCAGAAACCCTCTGAACTCCAACAAACATCTCATCAACAAACCACAATTGGACGGTACTGCACAATTCAACTGGTGCTGTGTGTCTATGTGTGCGTTTCGCTGCAAGCCACATTTTCTATATAACACAGGCACCAGAGAAAAGAAACAACTGCTTTTCCCTGTAGGAGAAAGAACAACAGTGGATTTCTATTTCTTCCTCCTCCTCTTCCCTCTTCATCCCTTCAGCGCTAACATATTACTTTCATTGGGCTGGAAAGTCCTCACCGTGAAAAAGCTTTGGCATAAACGTTGGAAGCCTGTCTGCAGTAAGGCAGCCACACACATCGCCGAGGGGAGTCTACTCTCACTGTGAAGCCTCTTTTCCCCCTGCTAATATTAAAGAAGTGATGACTAAACTGTAAGTCCCAAATAGGACCCTATGCCCTATAGAGTGCACTACCTTTGACCAGGGCCTCTAGGGCTTTGATAAAAAAGTAGTGCACTATGTAGGGAATAGGAGACGCACTTGAGATGCACCCTAAATGGTGCTAGTAAAAAAAGCCTCTGCATTGCATTAACTACAGTATTGCCGTTGTTTAAATAAAGTTTTGTAATTTGGCTGACATTTATTTTGTGTAAGGACAATTTTATGGGCTTATTCAAGTCTGAATTTAAAAGCTGCCAAGTACACGGAAAAGCATTAGTACACGACATCAATCATCAAGTCATTCCAACATGGTCAAAACGAAACGGTGCACGAGGCGACTGATCAGACATGTTTTCATTAAAATAACATGACTCCATATTAAAACGAATTTCCTTTCCTCTAACAAGCTTTTTACAACATCACAAATATGTAAATTAGGCCATAAAAACACACACTCGCAGACACACATAAATGTAACTTTTGGGATGGCATCAAGCTGCAATGGGGAGGGTCAAAAGCTTCAAGTTCCTCGGCGTGCACATCACTGAGGACCTGAAATGGTCCCATCACATCGACACCATGGGGGAACAACAGCGCCTCTTCAACCTCAGGCGGCTGAAGAAATTCGGAATGGCCCCTAAGACCCTCACACACTTCTACAGATGTACAATTAAGAGCATTCTGTTGGACTGCATCACCTCCTGGCACGGCAACTGCACCGTCCTCAACCGCATGGCTCTTTAGAGGGTGGTGTGGTCAGCACAACGCACCATCGGGAGGGGGGGGGGGTCTGCTGCCTTTACAGCACTCAGTGTCGAAGGAAGGCCAAGAAGATCATTAAGGACCTCAGCCACTCGGGCCATGGACGGTTCACTCTGCTAAAAATGTACACCCTAATACATAGCGAAATGTTTGATTGTTCATAGCTAGCTAGTTATCTTACATCTACAATGTCTCCACAAATTTGTGGCAAAGTTTTTGTAGGCTGACAGCTCCGCCATCCTGGGTAAGCAAAGCTTGCAATGCGTTGCCTCTCCTGTGCTTGAGAGAGAACTGGTAAAAGTCTCCTTTGTTTTCACACACACCGCTTTGATAAAAAAAGCGTTTAACCTTAATCCAATGACATGGTTAATTTTGGGGGGGATTTCACATTGAATTCAAGTTAGTTGACAACTTAACCAAGCGTAAATCAAAACTAGACATTGAACTGTGATTTTTAAATGTAAAACTGCAAATTTCAAGGGACATTGTAAGGGAAGTAAAGCAATGGTATGGGGTTTTAAGGTAAGTGTAAAAATTATTTTTGAACTCACAACCTCTGGATTAGTGTTATGCTGATCTTTTTGTCTGTAGACAAAAGTCTGTAGAATTCTCAGAAGTCGTCTACACATTTGTTACCTATAATACATCTCATTGATTCTATTTACTAATTTCAGCAATTTGAAAGATTTCTGTATGGTTGTCTAATGTTGTTGGGGAATATTATTCTGTGTTAATATTTCTCCTGAATCACTATGAGAAATATAATCGTTTTCTTGAGTGTATTATAAAAAGATGAGTTTTACTTTGAAGTCCAAAGTGTAGGAATACAGGTGAAATCAGTCACGGATTCAGACATGGTGATGTAGCAGGAAGATCAGAATGCCGTGAACCAAAAGGTTTTGAGTTCAAATCCCAGGTGAGGACATGTTGAATAATAACTGTATAAATATACATATAAAGTGTGCCAAATATGTACGTTTAAAACACTGCGGCTAATTCATGATCTTTCGGGGATGTCCTAATGCCCAAAAAATGTTTGCCAGGTATCATGTGAAAATTTGAATCCACATGTGAACGGTTATGTGATTGTGTGAAGATCCACATGTGAAATATCATCACGTGAAGTGTTTCACGTAATAAAGTCAGCCTCAATATTTTCTGTCATTTTGTTAAGACACTCCAGGACCGGACTTGACCAGAACAGACTGTGAAAAATAATAAAGACATACGTCAAATACATTTTTGGTGCATTTTCTTTCAAATAAAATGTTATCCAGAATATTTTTTTTTTTTACAGCATATCCACAATTCTTTCTGGGAAAGTCTGGAAAATATATCTAAGCATAACCACAAAACATTTGGGGAATGCAAATACTTCTGAAGCTGAGAGCAAATTGTTAGTGTGTGCAATGCTTTACTTGGTAGAAGTGCACTTTTTTCAAGTCGGTCTAGTAGACTATGTTAACAGAAATTCCCAAATGACATTATGCTATAGAAACTTTTTGATCGTTCACTGTTAAGTGTTCATACACAATTTGACAGATGGATTTTTATGACTTTTCCATGACTTCCCATTACTTTTTACCACATTTCCATGACCAATAATTGGTGGCGTCTCTATGTAGCCTACATGAAAAAGTCAGCATACATGTGATATTGACACTAGAAGGCTGCTGGTCTCTGATCCCATGTAGTCCTACTATCTCCTGCCGTTGTGCCCTTGATCAAGGCACTTAACCCCACACAAAGTAAAATAACTGCACTGTTAGGCTACTGTAAAAAACACATGTGGTCAACCTTCCAAAAAATATGAATGTTTCAGGGGAGATCTATGCATGGCATGGAAGCTATTTGCCAATTACTGTAGGCTATTCTTAGATTTTTTTAAATGTTGTTTTGCAAATAAAGTATACAGTAGTCTCAACAGCACTCTGTAGGGTAGCACCATGGTGTAGCCAGAGGACAGCTAGTTTCCGTCCTCCTCTGGGTACATTGACTTCAATACAAAACCTAGGAGGCTTGTGGTTCTCATCTCCTTCCATAGACTTACACAGTAATTATGACAACTTCCAGAGGATGTCCTCCAACCTATTAGAGCTTTTGCAGCAGGAAGGTAGGTAGCCTAGCGGTTAAGAGCATTGGACAAACGGAATGAAACAGGGATAAACGTACCTGAATTTGTCCAATAGAAACTCTTGTATGTAACTGTTGGACTAATGAATACACCCTAGATCAGCTAGATGCAGGCAAGATTGTGCAAGGTGGTGTTGAATGTGTCAATGTCTGTCACCTTGATTATTCCAATTTCTCTCGACCTGTGCATCTACGTCGTAAACTTCCATTCAGGCTAGGTTGTAGCAACCTCATGACGGATTTAGGGAAGATTTGAGTATCACGTAGTAGCCTAAACCTATCGATGTTACATTTAGCTGGGTGAATGGAATATTGAGTGACAGTCGTCCAATATGCTGTCATAGAAGTAAGGCCATGCTCACAACAAAATGATTATCCCTCCATCATCAGAAACGGCACTGGTGTGGGGCCATGACATAGATACATGAACACTTCGGATTCACAATGCGATGTGATTGGTCAATAATCTAACACATCTAGGGTGTGTTTGATAGTTTTCAGCTTTTAACACATTCATTGCAGGAATTGACACAAAAAGGTGTTGAACATTTTACACAAATCATGTTGTGTTAACACAGTGATTGTGCTTAAAGTAACATGTTTCTTCCCTAACTAGACACACGGATGTGTCAAACAAATGACATAATAACATAGTAGTGTATACTGTGTGCAGTGTGGAACATAATTGTCTTGTTTGGGTAGAAACCTGGAGGCAAATGGAGGTGCTGTGTTTCATGAACTGTGCTTGAACTTGTTCTAAATGGGTAGAAATGTTAGACAAATATGGTGTCTGACAACAT